>NW_024608609.1:0-69838 GCF_018296145.1 Oncorhynchus tshawytscha | reverse complement strand
CCTGCAGAGCGTGCCGTCCTTTGGTCTGATATAGTTGTATAAATCTGTCCTGCAGAGCGTGCTGTCCTTTGGTCTGATATGTTGTATAAATCTGTCCTGCAGAGCGTGCTGTCCTTTGGTCTGTTATGAGTGTACTGGAAACATGCGAGTCCAAGACCAAGTCAAGATTCAACGCTTGATTAAGACAACGGGAAGAATAATTGGTACAGATCAAGAATCAGCCTCCAACCTGCACACAAAACACATCCTCCTAAAACTTGAAAAGCATTTTACAAGACAGTACTCATCCCATTCACACAAAACTCATCCTCCTAAAACTTGAAAAGCATTTTACAGGACAGTACTCATCCCATTCACGCGAAACTCATCCTCCCAAAATTTGAGAAAAAAAGTCTCCTGGCTCCAGGCAGGAGAAAGTATTGGTGGAAACCATTGAGTGTCAGGTTGGAAAACTGAACTGGGCTGTAGCACCTTTCTGTGATATTCAACCGTATTCCTAACCGTTCTGTCATTCAACCGTATTCCTAACCTTTGTCACATTCAATTGTATTCCTAACCGTTCTGTCCCATTCAATTGTATTCCTAACATTTCTGTCCCATTCAATTGTATTCTAACATTTCTGTCCCATTCAACTGTATTCCTAACCGTTCTGTCACATTCCTAACATGTATTCCTAACCTTTCTGTCACATTCAACTGTATTCCTAACCTTTGTCACATTCAACTGTATTCCTAACCTTTGTCACATTCAACTGTATTCCTAACCTTTGTCACATTCCAACTGTATTCCTAACCTTTGTCACATTCAACTGTATTCCTACCCTTCTGTCCCATTCAACTGTATTCCTACCTTTCTGTCCCATTCAACTGTATTCCTACCCTTCTGTCCCATTCAACTGTATTCCTAACCGTTCTGTCCCATTCAACTGTATTCCTAACCTTCTGTCCCATTCAACTGTATTCCTAACCGTTCTGTCCCATTCAACTGTATTCCTAACCGTTCTGTCCCATTCAACTGTATTCCCTAACCTTTGTCACATTCAACTGTATTCCTAACCTTTGTCACATTCAACTGTATTCCAGCCCAGCCAGCAAACTGCTTCTCTCGGTCTCTGACTCACTGGATCTCAGATGTACCGTAGTAGAACAAAGGCAACAGCTGTAACACCGTGTAACACCGTGCTGTACTGTAGTAGAGCGCCGTACTGTAACACCGTAGCGTACTGTAGTAGAACACCGTACTGTAACAGCGTACTGTAGTAGAACACCGTACTGTAGTAGAAGACACCGTACTGTAGTAGAACACCGTGCTGTAACAGCGTACTGTAGTAGAACACCAAGGTAACACCGTACTGTAGTGGAACACCAAGGTAACACCGTGCACTGTAGTAGAACACAGTACTGTAGTAGAACACCGTACTGTAGTAGAACATTGTACTGTAACAGCGTACTGTAGTAGAACACGTACTCTTGTATATAGACTCCCCCCTTTGTTTCTACTGTGTTATTGACTTGTTAATTGTTTATTCCATGTGTAACTCTGTGTTGTCTGCTCACACTGCTATGCTTTATCTTGGCCAGGTCGCAGTTGTAAATGAGAACTTGTTCTCAACCTAGCCTACCTGGTTAAATAAAAGGTGAAATAAAAAAATAAAAAATAAAACTGTAACAGCGTACTGTAGTAGAACACCGTACTGTAACACCGTACTGTAGTAGAACACCGTACTGTAGTAGAACACCGTACTGTAGTAGAACACCGTACTGTAACAGCGTACTGTAGTAGAACACCGTACTGTAACACCATACTGTAGTAGAACACCGTACTGTAACACCATACTGTAGTAGAACACCGTACTGTAACACCGTACTGTAGTAGAACAGCGTACTGTAACAGTGTACTGTAGTAGAACAGCGTACTGTAGTAGAACACCGTACTGTAACAGTGTACTGTAGTAGAACAGCGTACTGTAGTAGAACACCGTACTGTAACACCGTACTGTAGTAGAACACCGTACTGTAACACCGTACTGTAGTAGAACACCAAGGTAACACGTACTGTAGTAGAACACCGTACTGTAGTAGAACACCGTACTGTAGTAGAACACCGTACTGTAGTAGAACACCGTGCTGTAGTAGAACACCGTACTGTAACACCGTACTGTAGTAGAACACCGTACTGTAACAGCGTACTGTAGTAGAACACCGTACTGTAGTAGAACACCGTACTGTAACAGCGTACTGTAGTAGAACACCAAGGTAACACCGTACTGTAGTGGAACACCAAGGTAACACCGTACTGTAGTAGAACACCGTACTGTAGTAGAACACCGTACTGTAACAGCGTACTGTAGTAGAACACCGTACTGTTGTATATAGACTCCCCCTTTGTTTTCTACTGTGTTATTGACTTGTTAATTGTTTATTCCATGTGTAACTCTGTGTTGTCTGCTCACACTGCTATGCTTTATCTTGGCCAGGTCGCAGTTGTAAATGAGAACTTGTTCTCAACTAGCCTACCTGGTTAAATAAAGGTTAAATAAAAAATAAAAATAAAACTAACAGCGTACTGTAGTAGAACACCGTACTGTAACACCGTACTGTAGTAGAACACCGTACTGTAGTAGAACACCGTACTGTAACACCGTACTGTAGTAGAACACCGTACTGTAACAGCACACTGTACTGTAGTAGAACACCAAGGTAACACCGTACTGTAGTAGAACACCAAGGTAACACCGTACTGTAGTAGAACACCGTACTGTAACACCGTACTGTAGTAGAACACCGTACTGTAGTAGAACACCGTACTGTAGTAGAACACCGTACTGTAGTAGAACACCGTACTGTAGTATAACACCGTACTGTAGTAGAACACCGTACTGTAGTATAACACCGTACTGTAGTAGAACACCGTACTGTAACACCGTACTGTAGTAGAACACCGTACTGTAACACCGTACTGTAGTAGAACACCGTACTGTAGTAGAACACCGTACTGTAGTAGAACACCGTACTGTAGTAGAACACCGTACTGTAACACCGTACTGTAGTAGAACACCGTACTGTAGTAGAACACCGTACTGTAGTAGAACACCGTACTGTAGTAGAACACCGTACTGTAGTAGAACACCGTACTGTAGTATAACACCGTACTGTAGTAGAACACCGTACTGTAACACCGTACTGTAGTAGAACACCGTGCTGTAACACCGTACTGTAGTAGAACACCGTACTGTAGTAGAACACCGTACTGTAGTAGAACACCGTACTGTAGTAGAACACCGTACTGTAACACCGTACTGTAGTAGAACACCGTACTGTAGTAGAACACCGTACTGTAGTAGAACACCGTACTGTAGTAGAACACCGTACTGTAACACCGTACTGTAGTAGAACACCGTACTGTAACACCGTACTGTAGTAGAACACCGTACTGTAGTAGAACACCGTACTGTAGTAGAACACCGTACTGTAGTAGAACACCGTACTGTAACACCGTACTGTAGTAGAACACCGTACTGTAGTAGAACACCGTACTGTAGTAGAACACCGTACTGTAGTAGAACACCGTACTGTAGTAGAACACCAAGGTAACACCGTACTGTAGTGGAACACCAAGGTAACACCGTGCTGTAACGCCGTACTGTAGTAGAACACCGTACTGTAGTAGAACACCGTACTGTAACAGCGTACTGTAGTAGAACACCGTACTGTAACAGCGTACTGTAGTAGAACACCGTACTGTTGTATATAGACTCCCCCTTTGTTTTCTACTGTGTTATTGACTTGTTAATTGTTTATTCCATGTGTAACTCTGTGTTGTCTGCTCACACTGCTTTGCTTTATCTTGGCCAGGTCGCAGTTGTAAATGAGAACTTGTTCTCAACTAGCCTACCTGGTTAAATAAAGGTGAAATAAAAAAATAAAAAATAAAACTGTAACAGCGTACTGTAGTAGAACACCGTACTGTAACACCGTACTGTAGTAGAACACTGTACTGTAACAGCGTACTGTAGTAGAACACCGTACTGTAACACCGTACTGTAGTAGAACACCGTACTGTAGTAGAACACCGTACTGTAACACCGTACTGTAGTAGAACACCAAGGTAACACCGTACTGTAGTAGAACACCGTACTGTAACACCATACTGTAGTAGAACACCGTACTGTAACACCATACTGTAGTAGAACACCGTACTGTAACACCGTACTGTAGTAGAACAGCGTACTGTAACAGTGTACTGTAGTAGAACAGCCGTACTGTAGTAGAACACCGTACTGTAACAGTGTACTGTAGTAGAACAGCGTACTGTAGTAGAACACCGTACTGTAACACCGTACTGTAGTAGAACACCGTACTGTAACACCGTACTGTAGTAGAACACCAAGGTAACACCGTACTGTAGTAGAACACCGTACTGTAGTAGAACACCGTACTGTAGTAGAACACCGTACTGTAGTAGAACACCGTACTGTAGTAGAACACCGTACTGTAACACCGTACTGTAGTAGAACACCGTACTGTAACAGCGTACTGTAGTAGAACACCGTACTGTAGTAGAACACCGTACTGTAACAGCGTACTGTAGTAGAACACCAAGGTAACACCGTACTGTAGTGGAACACCAAGGTAACACCGTACTGTAGTAGAACACCGTACTGTAGTAGAACACCGTACTGTAACAGCGTACTGTAGTAGAACACCGTACTGTTGTATATAGACTCCCCCTTTGTTTTCTACTGTGTTATTGACTTGTTAATTGTTTATTCCATGTGTAACTCTGTGTTGTCTGCTCACACTGCTATGCTTTATCTTGGCCAGGTCGCAGTTGTAAATGAGAACTTGTTCTCAACTAGCCTACCTGGTTAAATAAAGGTTAAATAAAAAAATAAAAAATAAAACTAACAGCGTACTGTAGTAGAACACCGTACTGTAACACCGTACTGTAGTAGAACACCGTACTGTAGTAGAACACCGTACTGTAACACCGTACTGTAGTAGAACACCGTACTGTAACAGCACACTGTACTGTAGTAGAACACCAAGGTAACACCGTACTGTAGTAGAACACCAAGGTAACACCGTACTGTAGTAGAACACCGTACTGTAACACCGTACTGTAGTAGAACACCGTACTGTAGTAGAACACCGTACTGTAGTAGAACACCGTACTGTAGTAGAACACCGTACTGTAGTATAACACCGTACTGTAGTAGAACACCGTACTGTAATAACACCGTACTGTAGTAGAACACCGTACTGTAACACCGTACTGTAGTAGAACACCGTACTGTAACACCGTACTGTAGTAGAACACCGTGCTGTAGTAGAACACCGTACTGTAGTAGAACACCGTACTGTAGTAAACACGTACTGTAACACCGTACTGTAGTAGAACACCGTACTGTAGTAGAACACCGTACTGTAACACCGTACTGTAGTAGAACACCGTACTGTAGTAACACCAAGGTAAACACCGTACTGTAGTAGAACACCGTACTGTAGTAGAACACCGTACTGTAACACCGTACTGTAGTAGAACACCGTACTGTAACACCGTACTGTAGTAGAACACCGTACTGTAGTAGAACACCGTACTGTAACACCGTACTGTAGTAGAACACCGTACTGTAGTGAGAACACCGTACTGTAACAGAACACCGTACTGTAGTAGAACACCGTACTGTAACAGCGTACTGTAGTAGAACACCGTACTGTAACACCGTACTGTAGTAGAACACCGTACTGTAACACCGTACTGTAGTAGAACACCGTACTGTAACAGCGTACTGTAGTAGAACACCGTACTGTAGTAGAACACCGTACTGTAGTAGAACACCGTACTGTAGTAGAACACCGTACTGTAGTAGAACACCGTACTGTAGTGGAACACCAAGGTAACACCGTACTGTAACAGCGTACTGTAGTAGAACACCGTACTGTAGTAGAACACCGTACTGTAACAGCGTACTGTAGTAGAACACCGTACTGTAACAGCGTACTGTAGTAGAACACCGTACTGTTGTAACAGCTCCCCCTTTGTTTTCTACTGTGTTATTGACTTGTTAATTGTTTATTCCATGTGTAACTCTGTGTTGTCTGCTCACACTGCTTTGCATCTTGGCCAGGTCGCTGTAGTGAGAACACTCAACTAGCCTACCTGGTTAAATGGTGAACTGTACAGCGTACTGTAGTAGAACACCGTACTGTAACACCGTACTGTAGTAGAACACTGTACTGTAACAGCGTACTGTAGTAGAACACCGTACTGTAACAGCGTACTGTAGTAGAACACCGTACTGTAGTAGAACACCGTACTGTAACACCGTACTGTAGTAGAACACCAAGGTAACACCGTACTGTAGTAGAACACCGTACTGTAACAGCGTACTGTAGTAGAACACCGTACTGTAACAGCGTACTGTAGTAGAACACCGTACTGTAACAGCGTACTGTAGTAGAACACCGTACTGTAACAGCGTACTGTAGTAGAACACCGTACACCGTGTAGTAGAACACCGTACTGTAACAGCGTACTGTAGTAGAACACCGTACTGTAACACCGTACTGTAGTAGAACACCGTACTGTAACACCGTACTGTAACACCGTAGAACACCGTACTGTAACAGGCGTACTGTAGTAGAACACCGTACTGTAGTAGAACACCGTACTGTAGTAGAACACCGTACTGTAACACGTACTGTAGTAACACCGTACTGTAGAACACCGTACTGTAAGAACACCGTACTGTAACAGCGTACTGTAGTAGAACACCGTACTGTAACACCGCACTGTGCACCGTACTGTAGAACACCGTACTGTAACACCGTACTGTAGTAGAACACCGTACTGTAGTAGAACACCGTACTGTAGTAGAACACCGTGCTGTAACACCGTGCTGTAGTGGAACACCAAGGTAGAACACCGTACTGTAGTAGAACACCGTAACACCGCACTGTAACACCGTACTGTAGTAGAACACCGTACTGTAACACCGTACTGTAGTAGAACACCGTACTGTAGTGAACACACCGTACTGTAACACCGTACTGTAGTAGAACACCAAGGTAACACCGTACTGTAGTAGAACACCAACAGGTAAACACCGTACTGTAACACCGTAGAACACCGTACTGTAACACCGTACTGTAGTAGAACACCGTACTGTGCGTACTGTGTAGAACACCAAGGTAACAGCCTGTAGTGGAACTGTAGTAGAACACCGTACTGTAGTAGAACACCGTACTGTAACAGCATACTGTAGTAGAACACCAAGGTAACAGCGTACTGTAGTAGAACACCGTACTGTAACACCGTACTGTAGTAGAACACCAAGGTAACAGCGTACTGTAGTAGAACACCGTACTGTAACACCGTACTGTAGTAGAACACCAAGGTAACAGCGTACTGTAGTAGAACACCGTACTGTAACACCGTACTGTAGTAGAACACCGTACTGTAACAGCATACTGTAGTAGAACACCGTACTGTAACACCGTACTGTAGTAGAACACCAAGGTAACAGCGTACTGTAGTGGAACACCGTACTGTAGTAGAACACCGTACTGTAGTGGAACACCGTACTGTAGTGGAACACCGTACTGTAGTGGAACACCATACTGTAACAGCGTACTGTAGTAGAACAGCGTACTGTAGTAGAACACCGTACTGTAACAGCGTACTGTAGTAGAACACCATACTGTAACAGCGTACTGTAGTAGAACACCGTACTGTAGTGGAACACCGTACTGTAACAGCGTACTGTAGTAGAACACCGTACTGTAGTAGAACACCGTACTGTAACAGCGTACTGTAGTAGAACACCGTACTGTAACAGCGTACTGTAACAGCGTACTGTAACAGCGTACTGTAGTAGAACACTGTACTGTAACAGCGTACTGTAGTAGAACACCGTACTGTAGTGGAACACCGTACTGTAACAGCGTACTGTAGTAGAACACCGTACTGTAGTAGAAACACCGTACTGTAACAGCGTACTGTAGTAGAACACCGTACTGTAACAGCGTACTGTAGTAGAACACCGTACTGTAGTAGAACACCGTACTGTAGTAGAACACCGTACTGTAACAGCGTACTGTAGTAGAACACCGTACTGTAACACCGTACTGTAGTAGAACACCGTACTGTAACACCGTACTGTAGTAGAACACCGTACTGTAACACCGTACTGTAGTGGAACACCAAGGTAACACCGTACTGTAGTAGAACACCAAGGTAACACCGTACTGTAGTGGAACACCAAGGTAACACCGTACTGTAGTAGAACACCGTACTGTAACACCGTACTGTAGTAGAACACCGTACTGTAGTGGAACACCAAGGTAACACCGTACTGTAGTAGAACACCAAGGTAACACCGTACTGTAGTAGAACACCAAGGTAACACCGTACTGTAGTAGAACACCGTACTGTAACACCGTACTGTAGTAGAACACCGTACTGTAGTGGAACACCAAGGTAACACCGTACTGTAGTAGAACACCAAGGTAACACCGTACTGTAGTAGAACACCAAGGTAACACCGTACTGTAGTAGAACACCAAGGTAACACCGTACTGTAGTAGAACACCAAGGTAACACCGTACTGTAGTAGAACACTGTACTGTAGTAGAACACCAAGGTAACACCGTACTGTAGTAGAACACCGTACTGTAGTAGAACACCAAGGTAACACTATACAAGTGAGTGGGTGGCAGGCAGGCAGCAGGCGGCAGGCAGGCAGGCGGCAGGCAGGCAGGCGGCAGGCAGGCAGGCGGCAGGCAGGCAGGCAGCAGGCAGGCAGGCAGGCAGGCAGGCAGGCAGCAGGCAGGCAGGCAGCAGGCAGGCAGGCAGCAGGCGGCAGAGAGGAGAGCAAGACTGCAAACTCTCACTAACCTGACAGCTGAGCTGCACTCCTAACTACTAACACAAAGCTATCTCAATGCAGGTAGAAACACTAAGTGACACAGATCTACATACATTATGTACTCATACACAGAGAGACAGCACATACACGCTGATATGAAGTAGACACACAGAGACAGCACCTACACACAGATAGACAGCACATACATATATACACACTATATATACACAATATATATATACACACACTATGTATACACATACACACTATATATACACACACATACACACTATATATACACATACATACACACTATATATACACACTATATATACACATACATACACACTATATATACACACTATATATACACACACATACACACTATATATACACACACATACACACTATATATACACACACATACACACTATATATACACACACATACACACTATATATACACACACACACACACACTATATATACACACACACACACTATATATACACACACACTATATATACACACACACACACACACACACACACTATATATACACACACACACACTCTATATATACACACACACACACTCTATATATACACACACACACACTATATATACACACACACACTATATATACACACACACACACACACACACACACACACACACACATTTGTAAGGTCCCCCAGTCACGTATTGAATTGAATTTCAAGCACAGATTCAACTAAAGATTCGACTACGACATAGACCAGTGAGCTTTACGAAAGCCTCATCAAGAAGGGCAGAAAAATCTCTTTAAGCACGGTCAAGTTAATAATTATACCTTGGATGATTTATTAAACCACCCAGACACATCAAAGATACAGTCGTCCTTCTGAACTGAGCTGCAGAACAGGGGAGGAAACTGCTCAGGGATTTCACCATGAAGCCAATGGTGATTTTTCAAATCAAATCAAATCAAATTTTATTTGTCACATACACATGGTTAGCAGATGTTAATGCGAGTGTAGCGAAATGCTTGTGCTTCTAGTTCCGACAATGCAGTAATAACGAGCAAGTAATCTAAACTAACAATTCCAAAAGATTTTTGAAACAGTAACAGAGTTCAATGGCTGTGATGGTAGAAAACTGAGGATGGATCAACAACGTTGTAGAGACTCAACAATAATGTCCTAAATGGCAAGAGTGAAAAACAAGAATAAAAATATACAAAATACAAAACATTCATCCTGTATGCAACAAGACACTAAAGTAATACTGTGGAAAATACAAAACATTCATCCTGTATGCAACAAGACACTAAAGTAATACTGTGGAAAATACAAAACATTCATCCTGTATGCAACAAGACACTAAAGTAATACTTTGGAAAATACAAAACATTCATCCTGTATGCAACAAGACACTAAAGTAATACTGTGGAAAATACAAAACATTCATCCTGTATACAACAAGACACTAAAGTAATACTGTGGAAAAAAACAAGGCAAAGGAAAACATTTTATGCCTAAATGCAAAGCCTTCTGTTTGGGACAAATCCAACACAACACATCACTGAGTAACTGCCTCCTTATTTTCAAGCATGGTGGTGGCTGCATCATGTTATGGGTATGCTTGATATAGGCAAAGTCTAGGGAGTTTTTCAGGATAAAAATAAACGGGATGGAGCTAAGCACATGCAAAATCCTAGAGGAAAACCTGCTTCAGTCTGCTTTACACCCGACACTGGGAGATGAATTCAACATTCAGCAGGACAACAACCTAAAACACATGGCCAAATCTACACTTGAGTTGCTTACCAAGAACGTGAATGTTCCTGAGTTGCCAAGTTACAGTTTTGACTTAAATCTGCTCGAAAGTCTATGTCAAGATTTGAACATTGCGGTCTAGCCATGATCCCCAACACCTTGACAGGGCTTGAAGAAATCTGAAAAAATGGGCAAATATTGCAGAATCCAGGTGTGCAAAGCTCTAAAACACTTACCCAAGAAGACTCTAACATGTATTGATTGACTCAGAGAATAATTACAGGATCTAATCAAGGTATATTAGTGTTTGATTTTACATTATTATTATTATTGTTTAGTCTGAATTTTTCTTCCACTTTGACATTACAGTATTTTGTGTAGCTCATTTTTGAAAAATGACAATTTCATACATTTTTACACAATAAAATGTGATGGAGTTGAAGAGCTTCAACTTCCTTGGTGTCCATGTAACTGATGTGAAATGGCTATCTAGTTAGAGGGGTGCCAGCTAATAGCGTTTTAAATCGGTGACGTCACTCGCTCTGAGACCTTGAAGTAGTTGTTCCCCTTGCTCTGCAAGGGCCGCGGCTTTTGTGGAGCGATGGGTAACGATGCTTCGTGGGTGTCAGTTGTTGATGTGTGCAGAGGGTCCCTGGTTCAAACCCAGGTATGGGCGAGGAGAGGGATGGAAGCAATACTGTTACATTGGTGCCGTGACCCAGATCACTGGTTGCTGCGGAAAAGGCTTCTCAACAGCTTTTACACCCAAGCCATAAGACTCCTGAACAGGTAATCAAATGGCTACCCGGACTATTAGCATTGTGCCCCCCCCCACCCCCTTCAGACAACCCCTTGTTTACTCTGTTTATCATCTATGCGTAGTAACTTTAACTATACATTCATGTACATACTACCTCAATTACCTCGACTAACCGGTGCCACCGCACATTGACTCTGTACCGGTATCTCCTGTATATAGCCCACACATTGACTCTGTACCGGTACCCCCAGTATAGAGCCTCCACATTGACTTGGTACCCCCCTGTATATAGCCTCCGCATTGACTCTGTACCGGTACCCCCCGTATATAGCCTCCACATTGACTCTGTACCGGTACCTCCTGTATATAGCCTCCACATTGACTCTGTACCGGTACCCCCCCGTATATAGCCTCCACATTGACTCTGTACCGGTACCCCCTGTATATAGCCTCCTCATTGACTCTGTACCGTAACACCCTGTATATAGCCTCCACATTGACTCTGTACCGAAATACCCTGTATATGGCCTCCTCATTGACTCAGTACCGTAATACCCTGTATATAGCCTCCTCATTGACTCGGTACCCCCTGTATATAGCCTCCTCATTGACTCGGTACCCCCTGTATAGAGCCTCCACATTGACTCTGTACCTCCTGTATATAGTCTCCACATTGACTCTGTACCGGTACCTCCTGTATATAGTCTCCACATTGACTCTGTACCGGTACCTCCTGTATATAGTCTCCACATTGACTCTGTACCGGTACCTCCTGTATATAGTCTCCACATTGACTCTGTACCGGTACCCCCTGTATATAGTCTCCACATTGACTCTGTACCATAATACCCTGTATAGAGCCTCGCTACTGTTATTTGCCCTGTCATTTACTGTTTTATATTTTATTTATTTACTTATCTATTTATTGTTTACCTAATACCTACTTTTTTACTTAAAAATTGCATTGTTGGTTTGAGCTCGTAAGTAAGCATTTCTCTGTGGTATTCAGCGCACGTGACAAATAAACTTTGATTTGTAGAGGGGTTGAATACTTCTGAAGTTGGGGATACTGTATATAAAGTGGTATATAGGAGGAGAAATGTGGTGGCCTTGGTTCAGTTCATAAAACAAAAGCCTACTAGCTGTCTCCTCCTTCTGTGGAAAATACTGCAGAGCTAACACTGAGGGTTGCTATGACAACCACAGTAATCCTGGAAACCAAACCTTCAAGCAAAAACATAAAAGTCGTGACTGGCTGCATGGTGAGGCTGGCTATATACTATATACGGTGAGACTGGCTATATACGGTGAGACTGGCTATATACTATATACGGTGAGGCTGGCTATATACTATATACGGTGAGGCTGGCTATATACTATATACGGTGAGACTGGCTATATACGGTGAGACTGGCTATATACTATATACGGTGAGGCTGGCTATATACTATATACGGTGAGGCTGGCTATATACTATATACGGTGAGACTGGCTATATACGGTGAGGCTGGCTATATACTATATACGGTGAGACTGGCTATATACTATATACGGTGAGACTGGCTATATACTATATACGGTGAGGCTGGCTATATACGGTGAGGCTGGCTATATACGGTGAGACTGGCTATATACTATATACGGTGAGGCTGGCTATATACTATATACGGTGAGACTGGCTATATACTATATACGGTGAGGCTGGCTATATACTATATACGGTGAGGCTGGCTATATACGGTGAGACTGGCTATATACTATATACGGTGAGGCTGGCTATATACTATATACGGTGAGACTGGCTATATACTATATACGGTGAGGCTGGCTATATACTATATACGGTGAGACTGGCTATATACTATATACGGTGAGGCTGGCTATATACGGTGAGACTGGCTGTATACTATATACGGTGAGGCTGGCTATATACTATATACGGTGAGACTGGCTATATACTATATACGGTGAGGCTGGCTATATACTATATACGGTGAGACTGGCTATATACGGTGAGGCTGGCTATATACTATATACGGTGAGGCTGGCTATATACTATATACGGTGAGGCTGGCTATATACGGTGAGGCTGGCTATATACGGTGAGACTGGCTATATACGGTGAGACTGGCTATATACGGTGAGACTGGCTATATACTATATACGGTGAGACTGGCTGTATACTATATACGGTGAGGCTGGCTATATACTATATACGGTGAGGCTGGCTATATACTATATACGGTGAGGCTGGCTATATACTATATACGGTGAGGCTGGCTATATACTATATACGGTGAGACTGGCTATATACGGTGAGGCTGGCTGTATACTATATACGGTGAGACTGGCTATATACTATATACGGTGAGGCTGGCTATATACTATATACGGTGAGGCTGGCTATATACTATATACGGTGAGGCTGGCTATATACTATATACGGTGAGACTGGCTATATACGGTGAGGCTGGCTATATACTATATACGGTGAGGCTGGCTATATACTATATACGGTGAGGCTGGCTATATACGGTGAGGCTGGCTATATACGGTGAGACTGGCTATATACTATATACGGTGAGACTGGCTATATACTATATACGGTGAGACTGGCTATATACGGTGAGACTGGCTATATACGGTGAGACTGGCTATATACTATATACGGTGAGGCTGGCTATATACGGTGAGACTGGCTATATACTATATACGGTGAGACTGGCTATATACTATATACGGTGAGGCTGGCTATATACTATATACGGTGAGGCTGGCTATATACGGTGAGACTGGCTATATACTATATACGGTGAGGCTGGCTATATACGGTGAGACTGGCTATATACTATATACGGTGAGGCTGGCTATATACGGTGAGACTGGCTATATACTATATACGGTGAGGCTGGCTATATACGGTGAGACTGGCTATATACTATATACGGTGAGGCTGGCTATATACGGTGAGACTGGCTATATACTATATACGGTGAGACTGGCTATATACTATATACGGTGAGGCTGGCTATATACTATATACGGTGAGGCTGGCTATATACTATATACGGTGAGGCTGGCTATATACTATATACGGTGAGGCTGGCTATATATGGTGAGACTGGCTATATACTATATACGGTGAGACTGGCTATATACTATATACGGTGAGACTGGCTATATACTATATACGGTGAGACTGGCTATATACTATATACGGTGAGACTGGCTGCATGGTGAGGCTGGCTATATACGGTGAGACTGGCTGCACGGTGAGACTGGCTATATACTATATACGGTGAGACTGGCTATATACTATATACGGTGAGACTGGCTATTTACTATATACGGTGAGACTGGCTATATACTATATACGGTGAGACTGGCTATATACTATATACGGTGAGACTGGCTATATACTATATACGGTGAGACTGGCTATATACTATATACGGTGAGACTGGCTATTTACTATATACGGTGAGACTGGCTATATACTATATACGGTGAGACTGGCTGCACGGTGAGACTGGCTATATACTATATACGGTGAGACTGGCTATATACTATATACGGTGAGACTGGCTATTTACTATATACGGTGAGACTGGCTATATACTATATACGGTGAGACTGGCTATATACTATATACGGTGAGACTGGCTATATACTATATACGGTGAGGCTGGCTATATACTATATACGGTGAGACTGGCTATATACGGTGAGACTGGCTATATACTATATACGGTGAGACTGGCTATATACTATATACGGTGAGGCTGGCTATATACTATATACGGTGAGACTGGCTATATACTATATACGGTGAGACTGGCTATATACTATATACGGTGAGGCTGGCTATATACGGTGAGACTGGCTATATACTATATACGGTGAGGCTGGCTATATACTATATACGGTGAGACTGGCTATATACTATATACGGTGAGACTGGCTATATACTATATACGGTGAGACTGGCTATATACTATATACGGTGAGACTGGCTGCACGGTGAGACTGGCTGTATACGGTGAGACTGGCTGTATACGGTGAGACTGGCTGTATACGGTGAGACTGGCTATATACGGTGAGACTGGCTGTATACGGTGAGACTGGCTGTATACGGTGAGACTGGCTGTATACGGTGAGACTGGCTATATACGGTGAGACTGGCTATATACTATATACGGTGAGACTGGCTGCACTGAGAGGCTGGCTATATACTATATACGGTGAGACTGGCTATATACGGTGAGACTGGCTGTATACGGTGAGACTGGCTATATACTATATACGGTGAGACTGGCTATATACTATATACGGTGAGACTGGCTATATACTATATACGGTGAGACTGGCTGCACGGTGAGACTGGCTGTATACGGTGAGACTGGCTGTATACGGTGAGACTGGCTGTATACGGTGAGACTGGCTGTATACGGTGAGACTGGCTGTATACGGTGAGACTGGCTGTATACGGTGAGACTGGCTGTATACGGTGAGACTGGCTGTATACGGTGAGACTGGCTATATACGGTGAGACTGGCTATATACTATATACGGTGAGACTGGCTGCACTGAGAGGCTGGCTATATACTATATACGGTGAGACTGGCTATATACGGTGAGACTGGCTGTATACGGTGAGACTGGCTATATACGGTGAGACTGGCTGTATACGGTGAGACTGGCTGTATACGGTGAGACTGGCTGTATACGGTGAGACTGGCTGTATACGGTGAGACTGGCTGTATACGGTGAGACTGGCTATATACTATATACGGTGAGACTGGCTGCACTGAGAGGCTGGCTATATACTATATACGGTGAGACTGGCTATATACGGTGAGACTGGCTATATACGGTGAGACTGGCTGTATACGGTGAGACTGGCTATATACGGTGAGACTGGCTATATACTATATACGGTGAGACTGGCTATATACTATATACGGTGAGACTGGCTGCACGGTGAGACTGGCTGTATACGGTGAGACTGGCTGTATACGGTGAGACTGGCTATATACGGTGAGACTGGCTGTATACGGTGAGACTGGCTGTATACGGTGAGACTGGCTGTATACGGTGAGACTGGCTGTATACGGTGAGACTGGCTGTATACGGTGAGACTGGCTATATACGGTGAGACTGGCTATATACTATATACGGTGAGACTGGCTGCACTGAGAGGCTGGCTATATACTATATACGGTGAGACTGGCTATATACGGTGAGACTGGCTATATACGGTGAGACTGGCTGTATACGGTGAGACTGGCTATATACGGTGAGACTGGCTATATACGGTGAGACTGGCTATATACGGTGAGACTGGCTATATACGGTGAGACTGGCTATATACGGTGAGACTGGCTATATACGGTGAGACTGGCTATGAGACTGGCTATATTACGGTGAGACTGGCTATATTACGGTGAGACTGGCTATATTACGGTGAGACTGGCTATGAGACTGGCTATATTACGGTGAGACTGGCTATATTACGGTGAGACTGGCTATATACGGTGAGACTGGCTATGAGACTGGCTATATTACGGTGAGACTGGCTATATTACGGTGAGACTGGCTATATTACGGTGAGACTGGCTATGAGACTGGCTATATTACGGTGAGACTGGCTATATACGGTGAGACTGGCTATGAGACTGGCTATATTACGGTGAGACTGGCTGTATACGGTGAGACTGGCTATATACGGTGAGACTGGCTATATACTATATACGGTGAGACTGGCTATATACTATATACGGTGAGACTGGCTGCACGGTGAGACTGGCTGTATACGGTGAGACTGGCTGTATACGGTGAGACTGGCTATATACGGTGAGACTGGCTGTATACGGTGAGACTGGCTGTATACGGTGAGACTGGCTGTATACGGTGAGACTGGCTGTATACGGTGAGACTGGCTGTATACGGTGAGACTGGCTATATACGGTGAGACTGGCTATATACTATATACGGTGAGACTGGCTGCACTGAGAGGCTGGCTATATACTATATACGGTGAGACTGGCTATATACGGTGAGACTGGCTATATACGGTGAGACTGGCTGTATACGGTGAGACTGGCTATATACGGTGAGACTGGCTATATACGGTGAGACTGGCTATATACGGTGAGACTGGCTATATACGGTGAGACTGGCTATATACGGTGAGACTGGCTATGAGACTGGCTATATTACGGTGAGACTGGCTATATTACGGTGAGACTGGCTATATTACGGTGAGACTGGCTATGAGACTGGCTATATTACGGTGAGACTGGCTATATTACGGTGAGACTGGCTATATACGGTGAGACTGGCTATGAGACTGGCTATATTACGGTGAGACTGGCTATATTACGGTGAGACTGGCTATATTACGGTGAGACTGGCTATGAGACTGGCTATATTACGGTGAGACTGGCTATATACGGTGAGACTGGCTATGAGACTGGCTATATTACGGTGAGACTGGCTGTATACGGTGAGACTGGCTATATACGGTGAGACTGGCTATATACTATATACGGTGAGACTGGCTATATACTATATACGGTGAGACTGGCTGCACGGTGAGACTGGCTGTATACGGTGAGACTGGCTGTATACGGTGAGACTGGCTATATACGGTGAGACTGGCTGTATACGGTGAGACTGGCTGTATACGGTGAGACTGGCTGTATACGGTGAGACTGGCTGTATACGGTGAGACTGGCTGTATACGGTGAGACTGGCTATATACGGTGAGACTGGCTATATACTATATACGGTGAGACTGGCTGCACTGAGAGGCTGGCTATATACTATATACGGTGAGACTGGCTATATACGGTGAGACTGGCTATATACGGTGAGACTGGCTGTATACGGTGAGACTGGCTATATACGGTGAGACTGGCTATATACGGTGAGACTGGCTATATACGGTGAGACTGGCTATATACGGTGAGACTGGCTATATACGGTGAGACTGGCTATATACGGTGAGACTGGCTATGAGACTGGCTATATTACGGTGAGACTGGCTATATTACGGTGAGACTGGCTATATTACGGTGAGACTGGCTATGAGACTGGCTATATTACGGTGAGACTGGCTATATTACGGTGAGACTGGCTATATACGGTGAGACTGGCTATGAGACTGGCTATATTACGGTGAGACTGGCTATATTACGGTGAGACTGGCTATATTACGGTGAGACTGGCTATGAGACTGGCTATATTACGGTGAGACTGGCTATATACGGTGAGACTGGCTATGAGACTGGCTATATTACGGTGAGACTGGCTATATTACGGTGAGACTGGCTATATACGGTGAGACTGGCTATATTACGGTGAGACTGGCTATATACGGTGAGACTGGCTATATTACGGTGAGACTGGCTATATTACGGTGAGACTGGCTATGAGACTGGCTATATTACGGTGAGACTGGCTATATTACGGTGAGACTGGCTATATTTCGGTGAGACTGGCTATGAGACTGGCTATATTACGGTGAGACTGGCTATATTACGGTGAGACTGGCTATATTACGGTGAGACTGGCTATATTACAGTGAGACTGGCTATATTACAGTGAGACTGGCTATATTACAGTGAGACTGGCTATATACGGTGAGACTGGCTATATTACGGTGAGACTGGCTATATTACGGTGAGACTGGCTATGAGACTGGCTATATTACGGTGAGACTGGCTATATTACGGTGAGACTGGCTATATTTCGGTGAGACTGGCTATGAGACTGGCTATATTACGGTGAGACTGGCTATATTACGGTGAGACTGGCTATATTACGGTGAGACTGGCTATATTACAGTGAGACTGGCTATATTACAGTGAGACTGGCTATATTACGGTGAGACTGGCTATGAGACTGGCTATATTACGGTGAGACTGGCTATATTACGGTGAGACTGGCTATGAGACTGGCTATATTACGGTGAGACTGGCTGTATTACGGTGAGACTGGCTATATTATGGTGAGACTGGCTATATTACGGTGAGACTGGCTATGAGACTGGCTATATTACGGTGAGACTGGCTATATTACGGTGAGACTGGCTATATTACGGTGAGACTGGCTATATTACGGTGAGACTGGCTATGAGACTGGCTATATTACGGTGAGACTGGCTATATTACGGTGAGACTGGCTATATTACGGTGAGACTGGCTATATTACGGTGAGACTGGCTATATTACGGTGAGACTGGCTATATTACGGTGAGGCTGGCTATATTACGGTGAGACTGGCTATATTACGGTGAGACTGGCTATATTACGGTGAGACTGGCTATATTACGGTGAGACTGGCTATATTACAGTGAGACTGGCTATATTACGGTGAGACTGGCTATATTACGGTGAGACTGGCTATGAGACTGGCGAGACTGGCTATATACGGTGAGGCTGGCTATGAGACTGGCTATATACGGTGAGACTGGCTATATACGGTGAGGCTGGCTATATACGGTGAGGCTGGCTGTGTAAACTCCCATGAGCACCAAGAGGATACTGCTCCCTACCTTCACACAGTATGTACATACATGATACACACACGTACTGTCATAAAACATCTCTCTCTCGATATATATAGATAGAGATATATATAGATAGATAGAGATAGAGATAGAGATATATATATATATATACACACCGGATTAAGTGATATGACATGCTATTCTATAAAATCCTCTCTGTAATTAATATTACCTGATTGAGTTAATCATGTAAATGTAATTAACTAGAAATTCGGGGCACCACGAAATAATATTTATAGAGAAGTTTTCTGCCGAATAAACTCTTAAAGACCTAGTCATATTTTACATCAATAGCAGTCAATATTAATCGTAACCTTATTTCAGTCTCAGCCAAGAATTTACAACTTTCAGATATCTTCACGAACCGTGACTAACAAGTTGAATCAGCAATACAAAAATTGGGTTGAATTATTTATTTACTAAATACCTAACTAATCACACAGAAGTACATCTACACAGAATGGATCATACATTAATTACAAATGTCATAAAGAAATCTGTTCCGTCCACCAGGGATGTTATGACAGCTGGTTACACAAAGAACGGGGGTTGGGTTTGAGTGAAAGAGCGGGAAGACTGAAGAACAAAAGGAGAAGTGATGTCTCTACCGGGCCGTAGGCAACTACTCTATCGTAAATACAGAATTTTATGCATTCTAAATTACCGCCCATTTGAAAAAGGAAAATGCAATAAATATTTACTCTGAGCTGCGCTTCAATAAGTTGGTGGTAGATGGAAGGCAGTGTTGCCCAACAGAGTCCTTTGAAGAGTGTCTCTGGTGATGAATGGGAAACGTTGTAGTGTTGTCGTTGGGTGGTAGACGGGATACTGGTCCGTCCTTTCCTAGCCCACGTTTACAGCGGCTGTTGCTAACTCGACGGCTAGGAGGTATCACTTCTGTAGTGAATAACAGTTCAAAGTTCATACCATTCGCAACCAAAGCTCACGCTGAGGTTGGCTTCGTTCTGTAGTTATTATCTGAACCCTTCTGACATCAGATCGTCATCCTAATGTACCCGGAACATGAAGTTATATTGTCGTCAAGGCTTTATATAGGAAGGGAGAGGAGGGCGTGTTTCATAGTTAATAACCAATGTCTCTTCACGTGGGCGGGCCACTGAGTTGGGCCTAATTCACTCATGAAAACCCAATTCTCACATTTTAGAAGCTAAAATCACATTTCATCCCCCCACAAATAATTTCATATTCAAACATTTGAATTGCACAACAATTCCATGTGATTTTGATAACTATAATATGTAGACTTTCCACTGTACAGTTTATGCCATCCTATCATTGATGAGAATGTCTCAGATGACAACCGAACTGACATCATATTCATTAAGTACCAACGCATATGTTCAACTGGTCGGATTACCAAAATATGGTTCATTTCCCCCCACCTTCTGATGTTCCCAGAATCTCTACGTTAACCAAGGGATTTTCAAATGTCACATCAGTAGGGTAGAGAGAGGAAAAAAGGGGGGAGAGGTATTTATAATTGTCATAAACCTACCCCCAGGCCAACGTCAGGACAGCACTAGATAGGGAACAGGGTGCAAAGTAGTGCACTATATAGGGAACAGGGTGCAACGTTGTGCACTAGATAGGGAACAGGGTGCAACGTTGTGCACTAGATAGGGAACAGGGTGCAACGTTGTGCACTAGATAGGGAACAGGGTGCAACGTTGTGCACTAGATAGGGAACAGGGTGCAAAGTTGTGCACTAGATAGGGAACAGGGTGCAAAGTTGATTCTCTTTTTGTAGAGTGTGAAGGCCAGGTGGTGATAATGCTACGCGTCGAAACACTCACATTATCACATCACTACTCATCTATTCACATAGAATCCAATTACACTTCCATCCACCAACACCCACTCAGCCACATACTGCAGAAGGGCTACGGATGGAGGGATCGCAGAGAGGAGAGATGGAGTGGGAGGGAGGGAGGGAGGGAGGGATCGCAGAGAGGAGAGATGGAGTGGGAGGGAGGATCACAGAGAGGAGAGATGGAGTGGGAGGGAGGGAGGGAGGGAGGGAGGGAGGGAGGGAGGGAGGGAGGGAGGGAGGGAGGGAGGGAGGGAGGGAGGGAGGGAGGGAGGGAGGGAGGGAGGGAGGGAGGGAGGGAGGGAGGGAGGGAGGGAGGATCACAGAGAGGAGAGATGGAGTGGGAGGGAGGGAGGGAGGGATCTCAGAGAGGAGAGATGGAGTGGGAGGGAGGGAGGGATCTCAGAGAGGAGAGATGGAGTGGGAGGGAGGGAGGGATATCAGAGAGGAGAGATGGAGTGGGAGGGAGGGAGGGATATCAGAGAGGAGAGATGGAGTGGGAGGGAGGGAGGGATCTCAGAGAGGAGAGATGGAGTGGGAGGGAGGGAGGGATCTCAGAGAGGAGAGATGGAGTGGGAGGGAGGGAGGGATCTCAGAGAGGAGAGATGGAGTGGGAGGGAGGGAGGGATCTCAGAGAGGAGAGATGGAGTGGGAGGGAGGGAAGGAGGGATCGCAGAGAGGAGAGATGGAGTGGGAGGGAGGGAAGGAGGGATCGCAGAGAGGAGAGATGGAGTGGGAGGGAGGGAAGGAGGGATCGCAGAGAGGAGAGGTGGGGAGGGAGGGAGGGAAGGAGGGATCGCAGAGAGGAGAGATGGGGAGGGAGGGAGGGAGGGAGGGAGGGAGGGAGGGAGGGAGGGAGGGAGGGGGAGGGAGGGAGGGAGGGAGGGAGGGAGGGAGGGAGGGAGGGAGGGAGGGAATGGGTGAGAACACTAGAGAGGTGCGAGAGATCGGACTGGGGTGGGGGGTTGTTTTGGTACCGTTTTTCTCCCAGCTATGTCCTTTATGAGATACGTACAGTATATGTACTGTGCCTATACATTCATTATGTATGGGTTATGAATGTGTTATAAAGGCCTAATGTAGGTACCCTTCATTATAAAGGCTTATACATCCTTATAACAAGTCATTAAGTTTTACATGCTGTCAGCTTTATGTTAAGTGGTAGCCTTCAGCTCAGAGTGTAATTGGTCGGCTACAACACAGTCTCCCATCAAGAGGAGATGTAATTGGTTAGGTTACAACACAGTCTCCCATCAAGAGGAGATGTAATTGGTTAGGTTACAACACAGTCTCCCATCAAGAGGAGATGTAATTGGTTAGGTTACAACACAGTCTCCCATCAAGAGGTGTACATTAATGTCATCATGAATTGCCATGAGTGTGGAGGAGGAGGGAAGAGCTCTTGTGAAATTGAAAAGGAAGTAAAATCAAATAATTTATAACCTGGTCAGTGATGATGACATCATAAATGATTGACAGGAGGTTGAAACACGGTTGACATGTCGACAAAGGATGTCATCTGTTTTTCCTGTAGGGTGGAAGGTACTCTGTGTGAGCAGTTCCCCTCTCCCATCTCCCTCAACTCTCCACCACACACCTACCTCCACCCCCCTCCCTACCTACCTACCTCCACCACCCACCTACCTACCTCCACCCCCCTCTCTACCTACCTACCTACCTCCACCACCCACCTACCTACCTCCACCCCTCTACCTACCTACCTCCACCACCTAACTACCTAACCTACCTCCACCACCCACCTCCCCCTCTCTACCTACCTACCTCCACCCCCTCTCTACCACCTACCTACCTACCTCCACCACCTACCTACACCACCTACCTACCTCCACCCCTCTCTACCTACCTACCTCCACCCACCCCCCTCCACCTACAGACCTACCTAGTTACCTCCACCCCCTCTCCACCCACCTACCTACCTACCCCCTCTCTACCTACCTACCTCCACCCCCTCTCTCCACCTACCTACCTCCACCCCCTCTCCACCCCCTTACCTCCACCCCTACCTCCACCCACCTCTCCACCCACCTCTCCACCCACCTACCTCCACCCACCCACCTACCTCCACCCACCTACCTCCACCTACCTCCACCCCCTACCTCCACCCACCTCTCCACCCCCTACCTCCACCCACCTCTCCACCCACCTCTCCACCCACCTACCTCCACCCACCTACCTCCACCCACCTACCTCCACCTACCTCCACCCACCTACCTCCACCCACCTACACCTACCTCCACCCACCTACCTCCACCCACCTACCTCCACCCACCTACCTCCACCCACCTACCTCCATCCCCTCTCCACTCACCTGGCTAGTAAATGGGAAGGTGTGCCTGCTGTTACCCAGGTATCTGTTTTCTCCAGTAGCTTTCCCTTAGAGAGACATCTTATCTTCATGTTTGACTAAACCATCCTTGTTTTATGTTCAATTTGAAAATGTAAGTGCTGTAACTTTCCATGTCAATAAAGTTTATTGGATTGAAGTGAGAGAGAGAGAGAGAGAGAGAGAGAGAGAGAGAGAGAGAAGCTCCTCCTGTGTGCAGTAAGGATCCATGCAAATCAAAGGATCCATGCAAATCAAATCAAATTGTATTTGTCACATGCTTTGAAAAACAACAGGTGTAGACTAACAGTGAAATGCTTACTTACGGGCCCTTCCAAAACAATGTAAAGAAAACAAAATAGAAAAATAATAACAAGGAATAATTACACAATAAATAACAATAACTTGGCTATATGAATGGGGTACCAGTACCGAGTCAATGTGCAGGGGTACAAGGTAATTAAGGTAATGGGGTACATATAGGTGACGAGGCAACAGGATCGATAATAAACAGTAGCAGCACCAGCGTATGTGATGAGTCAAAAGAGTTTGTACAAAAAGGCTCAATGCAGGTAATCCAGGTTGCGACTTGGTTAACTATTTAGCATTCTTGTTTAGATGTCTCATGACTTGGGGGTAGAAGCGGTTCAGGGTCCTGTTGGTTCCAGACTTGGTGTGTTGGTACCACTTACTTGGCAGTAGCAGAGAGAATAGTCTATGACTTGGGTGACTGGAGTCTTTGAAAATGTTTCAGGCCTTCCTGACACCGCCTGGTATAGAGATCCTGGATGGTAGAGAGCTCGGCTCAGTGATGTACTGGGCCATATGCACTACCCTCTGTAGTGCCTTGCGGTCGGATGCCGAGCTGCTCTCAAATGGTGCAGCTGTAGAACTCTGAGGACCCGTGCCAAATCTTCTCAGCCTCCTGAGGGGAAAGAGACGTTGTCATGCTCTCTTCACGGCTGTGTTGGTGTGTGTGGACCATGTTAATTCCTTAGTGATGTGGACACAGAGGAACTTGAAGCGTTCGTCCCGCCCCGTCGATGTGGATGGTGGCGTGGCTCGGCACTCCGTTTCCTGTTGTCCACGAATCAGCTCCTTTGTCTTGCTGACGTTGAGGGAGAGGTTGGTGTCCTGGCATTGTTGTCCTCATCGTTGTCGGTGGGCAGGCCTACCACTGTCTTGTCATCAGTAAACCTAATGGCGGTGTTGGAGTCGTGTTTGGCCATGCAGTCGTGGGCGAATAGGACTAAGCACGCACCCTGAGGGCCCCCATCTTGAGGGTCAGTTGCCTACCTTCACCACCTGGGGGTGGCCCATCAGGAAGAGATTGCGTCATCTGTGGATATGTTGGGGATTTATGCTAATTGAATTGGGTCCAGGGTTTCTGGGATGATGGGGTTGATGTGAGCCATGACCAGCCGCTCAAAGCATTTCATAGCTACAGATGTGAGTGATACGGGACAATAGTTATTTAGACCGGTTACCTTGGGGTCTGCTTGAAACATGTAGGTATTACAGACTGGGTAAGGGAGAGGTTGAAAATGTCAGTGAAAGTGACAGCACTAGTCTTTAGCTCAGTGCGGATGTTGCCTGTGATCCATGGCTTCTGGTTGGGATATGTACGTACGGTCAATGTGGAGATGACGTCGTCAATGCACTTATTAATGAGCCGGTGACTGATGTGGTAAATTTCTCAATGTTATCGGATTAATGCCGGAACATATTCCAGTCTGTGCTGCGAAACCACTTCCGTATTGAGTGCGTCACTGGTATCAAATCAAATTTTATTGGTCGAGGACACATATTTTGTAGATGTTATCGAGGGTGTAGCAAAATGCTTATGTTTCTAGCTCCAACAGTGCAGTAATACCTAAAAATACATGCAAATCTAAAAATAAAGGAATTAAGAAAAATTAGAAAGTGCAATGTCCGAGTCCGGAACATAAATATGATATGATGGTGTGTATAGAAAATATGGTACTTCCTGTTTGAGTTTTTTTGCTTGTAAACAGGAATCAGGAAGATAGAGTTAGCCAGATTTGCCAAATGGAGGTACTCGTCTCTGTGTGTGCAGTAAAGGTGATCTAAGTTTCTTCCCCTTCTAGTTGCACAGGTAACATGCTGGTAGAAATGAGGTCAAACTCATTTCAGTTTCCCTGCGTTAAAATCACCGGGCCACTAGGAGCGCCGACCGTTGGGGCGCAGTCTTTAGTGACAGAATTGATTTGTGGTGGTAAATAGACAGTTACAAAAAATAAAGATAAACTATCTTGGTAAATAGTGTGGTCTACAGCTTATCATGACATATTCTACCTCAGGCGTGCGATACCTGGAGACTTCCTTCAAATTAGAGATCCCACACCAGCTGTTGTTAACAAAGACTCGCCCCTCCTCCTGTTCACACGCATGTGCAAATACAAATGCCTTGATTCTAATTGATATTATATTCAGTCAAAGAACCCACTATGCTGTTACCCTGCTGGAAATCCCCCTGGAAACACACACACCTCTGCCCCAGGGTTGTTCATTATTGACCATAACGTTGCCTCGGTGGAAGCAGACAGAAACATTGTTGCACTGTGTGTGTGTGTGTGTGTGTGTGTATATGTGTATGTATGTATGTATGTATGTATGTATGTATGTATGTATGTATGTATGTATGTATGTATGTATGTATGTATGTATGTATGTATGTATGTATGTATGTATGTATGTATGTATGTATGTGTGTGTGTGTGTGTGTGTGAGTGTGTATGTATGTATGTATGTATGCATGCATGCATGTATGTGTGTGTATATATACTCGTGTGTATGTATGTATGTATGTATGTATGTATGTATGTATGTATGTATGTATGTATGTATGTATGTATGTATGTATGTATGTATGTGTGTATGTGTGTGTGTATGTGTGTGTGTATGTATGTATGTATGTATGTATGTATGTGTGTGTGTGTGTGTGTGAGTGTGTGTATGTATGTATGTATGTATGTATGTGTGTGTGTGTGTGTGTGAGTGTGTATGTATGCATGTATGTGTGTGTGTGTATGTGTGTGTATGTATGTGTGTATGTATGTATGTGTGTGTGTATGTATGTATGTATGTATGTATGTGTGTATGTATGTATGTGTGTATGTATGTATGTGTGTATGTATGTGTATGTGTGTGTGTGTATGTGTATGTATGTATGTGTGTATGTATGTATGTGTGTGTGTATGTATGTATGTATGCATGTGTATGCATGTGTGTGTGTGTATATATACTCGTGTGTATGTGTGTGTAAAGTGTTTTCTCTTCACCCCCTGACTCCACAGGACGTGAACACTGACCCCAGGTTCCCATGTTGGATGAGGAATTCAGTTCCCACAAGTCTGGCTCTCAGCATGGGTTTTTTACTACAAATCATCTTGCTTTCTACAACTTGTGCTATTCACACTCCATAGAGAGTCACTCCAGAGTCTAAAGGGTTTTGGATCAATTACACCATCTTGCTTTCTAAAACTATTGAAATTCACAACAACAAAAAGTCTTGGAAGGCTTTAAGGGGATGAAAAGCGGGACACTGACCTGGGGTCAGTGTCTGTCTTTTAACTAGGATTCTAACACCATCTTTAATGTCTTGCTGCAACTCTGCTAGACGTGTACTATTGAATAAGAGCTTCTGTCAACACAGTAAAATCATGTGTAAAAGCTTGTGTGGACAAACACACCAAGCAATACAAAAAAACCACTAAATAGTTCCAGCTTACTAAGTACAACCTTACCCGTTAACATCCAATCCACACTCTGTAGCCATCTGTTTTATGTTCCTTTGGGACTGAGGAATACAACTCACAATAACACACCACAGATGGTATTGGACTGGACATGGACTGGACATGGACTGGACACCTTTTTCTTTTAGATCTGAATACTTTTCCCCCCCAGACATAGAGCCAGCCATCCCTTTAACAGAGCCAGCCAGCCATCCCTTTAACAGAGCCAGCCAGCCATCCCTTTAACAGAGCCAGCCAGCCATCCCTTTAACAGAGCCAGCCAGCCATCCCTTTAACAGAGCCAGCCAGCCATCCCTTTAACAGAGCCAGCCAGCCATCCCTTTAACAGAGCCAGCCAGCCATCCCTTTAACAGAGCCAGCCAGCCATCCCTTTAACAGAGCCAGCCAGCTATCCCTTTAACAGAGCCAGCCAGCTATCCCTTTAACAGAGCCAGCCAGCTATCCCTTTAACAGAGCCAGCCAGCTATCCCTTTAACAGAGCCAGCCAGCTATCCCTTTAACAGAGCCAGCCAGCTATCCCTTTAACAGAGCCAGCCAGCCATCCCTTTAACAGAGCCAGCCAGCCATCCCTTTAACAGAGCCAGCCAGCCATCCCTTTAACAGAGCCAGCCATCCGTTTAACAGAGCCAGCCATCCCTTTAACAGCATTTGGAACCCATGTCTAATGAAAGTCTATGTCCCTATTTGGACCATAGAGGCCTGAGAAAACAACTGAAGTGAATATTTGCATGTATGTCCTGGTGGCATTACAGAACTCCCCAGATAGCGGCTGGTTAGTGGCACACATTTGACTCTTCAAACAGTGCATTCTGTACACACCGACGTCTGCATTTATAACTTAATAAGGAAGAGTATTTTGCTCTCCCAACACCCAAGGGACAGAGTCTGCGTGTTGGAACTACAAAGAAACGCTTTCCAAACCAGACAAAAAGCTATGGGAAGAAATTTCCTCTATGATTTTGGCAAGGTCTGGGTAGCTGTATTACGGGCAGGGGGAGAGAGAGAAGGAGACCGAGGGGGGAGAGAGAAGAGGAAAGCGAGGGGAGGGAGAAGAGGAAAGCGAGGGGAGGGAGAAGAGGAGAGAGCGAGCGAAGAGTGTCAAGTCAGGATTCCTTCTTTAGGGTAATCACACTACCAGCAGACACATTACATTTCCTGCGATGGGTGTGTGTGTGTGTGTGTGTCCATCCATCAGTGGAAACGAGGCAGGGGCAAGGCAGCGTGACTGGGGGTCGAGTCATTGGGGATAAAAAGTTTCTCTGAGATTTAGAACTGGACTGGATCAACTATGACAGACCAGACACACACACACACACAAAACAAACACACACGCACTGCCTGCAAACCCCTCATCTAACCCTGGAACATGTACCAATTCAATCTTCCGTGGACATATCAGCTCATAACTCTCGCTCTCTAATGTCCTGGGTCCTGGAGCAAAGCGGATCTCAGTCATGAAAACGTTTTTCTAAGTAGTGAGACCGCTCGGGAGAGAGAGAGAGAGGTGAGAACGCTCGGGAGAGAGAGAGAGGTGGCGAGACCGCTCGGGAGAGAGAGAGAGAGAGGCGAGAACGCTCGGGAGAGAGAGAGAGGCGAGAACGCTCGGGAGAGAGAGAGAGGCGAGAACGCTCGGGAGAGAGAGAGAGGCGAGAACGCTCGGGAGAGAGAGAGAGGTGAGAACGCTCGGGAGAGAGAGAGGCGAGAACGCTCGGGAGAGAGAGAGAGCGAGAACGCTCGGGAGAGAGAGAGAGGCGAGAACGCTCGGGAGAGAGAGAGAGGCGAGAACGCTCGGGAGAGAGAGAGAGGCGAGAACGCTCGGGAGAGAGAGAGGCGAGAACGCTCGGGAGAGAGGCGAGAGGCGAGAACGCTCGGGAGAGAGAGGTGGCGAGACTGCTCGGGAGAGAGGTGAGAACGCTCGGGAGAGAGAGAGAGAGAGAGGGTTGCGAGACCGCTCGGGAGAGAGAGAGAGGCGAGAACGCTCGGGAGAGAGAGAGAGCGAGAACGCTCGGGAGAGAGAGAGGCGAGAACGCTCGGGAGAGAGAGAGGCGAGAACGCTCGGGAGAGAGAGAGAGGCGAGAACGCTCGGGAGAGAGAGAGAGAGGCGAGAACGCTCGGGAGAGAGAGAGGCGAGAACGCTCGGGAGAGAGAGAGAGGTGGCGAGAACGCTCGGGAGAGAGAGAGGTGGCGAGAACGCTCGGGAGAGAGAGAGAGGTGGCGAGAACGCTCGGGAGAGAGAGGTGGCGAGAACGCTCGGGAGAGAGAGGTGGCGAGAACGCTCGGGAGAGAGAGGTGGCGAGAACGCTCGGGAGAGAGAGGTGGCGAGAACGCTCGGGAGAGAGAGGTGGCGAGAACGCTCGGGAGAGAGAGGTGGCGAGAACGCTCGGGAGAGAGAAGTGGCGAGAACGCTCGGGAGAGAGAAGTGGCGAGAACGCTCGGGAGAAGGCCATGTTGAAAAGTAATCTTCAGACATGTTGTACGTTCCTTAAAATGTAGTTTTGTAATTGACTAAAAACAAGGAGACGACAAGAAAATGGTATTTAGAGAAAAAAAAAAAGGTCAAGTATTTGCTGTGAGCCAATGGGGTAACCTAGGTAACCACAACGTTCTAATAGACAAAGAAGGAACGGTCAGATGCGTTCCCACTGGCTCCAGGTCATATTCAATGACCCTGGAACTAGGCCACACAGGGAGACAAATATGACATAGAATACATCATGACCCATTCAAAAAAAAATAGAACCAGGAACAGATATAGCCCTTGGTTCTCTCCAGACCCGACTACCCTTAACCAGCACAAAAACATTCTGTGGCGTACTGCACTAGCATCGAATAGCCCCCATTGATATGCAACTTTTCAGGGAAGTTAGGAACCAATATACACAGGCAGTTAGGAAAGCTAAGGCTAGCTTTTTCAAGCAGAAATTTGCATCCTGTAGCACAAACTCAAGAAAGTTCTGGGACACTGTAAAGTCCATGGAGAATAAGAGCACCTCCTCCCAGCTGCCCACTGCACTGAGGCAAGGAAACAATGTCACCACCAATAAATCCACTATAATTGAGAATTTCAATAAGCATTTTTCTACGGCTGGCCATGCTTTCCACCTGCCTCCCCCTACCCCGGTCAACTGCCCTGCACCCCCCACAGCAATTCGCCCAAGCCTCCCCATGTCTCCTTCACCCAAATCCAGATAGCTGATGTTCTGAAAGAGCTGCAAAATCTGGACCCCTACAAATCAGCCGGGCTAGACAATCTGGACCCTCTCTTTCTTGTTGCAACCCCTTTTACTAGCCTGTTCAACTTCTCTTTCGTATCGTCGGAGATCCCCAAAGATTGGAAAGCTATCGGGGTCATCCCCCTCTTCAAAGGGGGAGACATTCTAGACCCAAACTGCTACAGACCTATATCTATCCTACCCTGCCTTTCTAAGGTCTTCGAAAGCCAAGTTAACAAACAGATTACCGACCATTTCGAATCCCACCGTACCTTCTCCGCTATGCAATCTGGATTCAGAGCTGGTCATGGCTGCACCTCAGCCACGCTCAAGGTCCTAAATGATATCTTAAAAGCCATCGATAAGAGACAGTACTGTGCAGCCGTATTCATCGACCTGGCTAAGGCTTTCGACTCTGTCAATCACCACATTCTTATTGGCAGACTCAACAGCCTTGGTTTCTCAAATGACTGCCTCGCCTGGTTCACCAACAACTTCTCTGATAGAGTTCAGTGTGTCAAATTGGAGGGCTTGTTGTCTGGACCTCTGGCAGTCTCTATGGGGGTACCACAGAGTTCAGTTCTCGGGCCGACTCTTTTCTCTGTATATATCAATGATGTCGCTCTTGTTGCTGGTGATTCTTTGATCCACCTCTATGCAGACAACACCATTCTGTATACTTCTGGCCCTTCTTTGTACAGTGTTAACTAACCTCCAGACGAGCTTCAATGCCATACAACTCTCCTTCCATGGCCTCCAACTGCTCTTAAATGCAAGTAAAACTAAATGCATGCTCTTCAACCAATCGCTGCCCGCACCTGCCCACCTGTCCAGCATCACTCCTCTGGACGGCTCGGACTTAGAATATGTGGACAATTACAAATACCTGGGTGTCTGGTTAGACTAAACTCTCCTTCCAGACTCACATTAAACATGTCCAATCCAAAATTAAATCAAGAATTGGCTTCCTATTTCTCAACAAAGCATCCTTCACTCATGCTGCCAAACATACCCTCGTAAAACTGACCATCCTACCGATCCTCGACGATGTCATTTACAAAATAGCCTCCAACACTCTACTCAACAAATTTGATGCAGTCTATCACAGTGCCATCCGTTTTGTCATCAAAGCCCCACATACTACCCACCACTGCGACCTGTACGCTCTCGTTGGCTGGCCCTCGCTTCATACTTGTCGCCAAACCCACTGGCTCCAGGTCATATACAAGTCTCTGCTAGGTAAAGCCCCGCCTTATCTCAGTTCACTGGTCACCATAGCGGCACCCACTCGTAGCACGCGCTCCAGCAGGTATATCTCACTGGTCACCCCCAAAGACAATTCTTCCTTTGGCCGCCTCTCCTTCCAGTTCTCTGCTGCCAATGACTGGGACGAACTGCAAAAATCTCTGAAGCTGGAGACTTGTATCTCCCTCACTAGCTTTAAGCACCAGCTGTCAGAGCAGCTGACAGATCACTACACCTGTACATAGCTCATCTGTAAATAGCCCATCAAATCTACCTCATCCCCATTTATTTATTTAGCTCTTTTGCACCCAGTATCTCTACTTGCACATTCATCTTCTGCACATTCTACCATTCCAGTATTTAATTGCTATATTGTAATTACTTTGCCACCATGGCCTATTTATTGCCTTACCTCCCTTATCCTACCTCATTTGCACATGCTGTATATAGATTTTTCTACTGTATTATTGATTGTATATTTGTTTATTCCATGTGGAACTCTGTGTTGTTTGTGTTGAACTGCTTTGCTTTATCTTGGCCAGGTCGCAGTTGTAAATGAGAACTTGTTCTCAAATAGCCTTCCTGGTTAAATAAAGGTTAAAAAAATAAAATAAATAAAATAGGGCCGACCAGCCAGTGCTCCCGCACATTGGCTAACCGGGCTATCTGCATTGTGTCCCACCACCCACCAACCCCTCTTTTACGCTACTGCTACTCTGTTCATCATATATGCGTAGTCACTTTAACCATATCTACATGTACATACTACCTCAATCAGCCTGACTAACCGGTGTCTGTATAGAGCCTCACTACTTTTATAGCCTCGCTACTGTATATAGTCTCTACTGTATATAGCCTCACTACTATATATAGCCTGTCTTTTTACTGTTATTTTATTTCTTTACCTACCTATTGTTCCCCTAATACCTTTTTTGCACTATTGGTTAGAGCCTGTAAGTAAGCATTTCACTGTAAGGTCTACACTGTTGTATTCAGCATTTCACTGTGAGGTCTACTACACCTGTTGTATTCAGCATTTCACTGTAAGGTCTACTACACCTGTTGTATTCAGCACTTCACTGTGAGGTCTACTACACCTGTTGTATTCAGCATTTCACTGTAAGGTCTACTACACCTGTTGTATTCAGCACTTCACTGTCAGGTCTACTATACCTGTTGTATTCAGCATTTCACTGTAAGGTCTACTACACCTGTTGTATTCAGCATTTCACTGTAAGGTCTACTACACCTGTTGTATTCAGCACTTCACTGTGAGGTCTACTACACCTGTTGTATTCAGCATTTCACTGTAAGGTCTACTACACCTGTTGTATTCAGCACTTCACTGTCAGGTCTACTATACCTGTTGTATTCAGCATTTCACTGTGAGGTCTACTACACCTGTTGTATTCAGCATTTCACTGTGAGGTCTACTACACCTGTTGTATTCAGCATTTCACTGTAAGGTCTACTACACCTGTTGTATTCAGCACTTCACTGTAAGGTCTACTACACCTGTTGTATTCAGCACTTCACTGTAAGGTCTACTACACCTGTTGTATTCAGCACTTCACTGTAAGGTCTACTACACCTGTTGTATTCAGCACTTCACTGTAAGGTCTACTACACCTGTTGTATTCAGCACTTCACTGTCAGGTCTACTATACCTGTTGTATTCAGCATTTCACTGTGAGGTCTACTACACCTGTTGTATTCAGCACTTCACTGTAAGGTCTACTACATCTTGTATTCAGCACTTCACTGTAAGGTCTACTACACCTGTTGTATTCAGCACTTCACTGTAAGGTCTACTACACCTGTTGTATTCAGCACTTCACTGTGAGGTCTACCTATACCTGTTGTATTCAGCACTTCACTGTGAGGTCTACCTATACCTGTTGTATTCAGCACTTCACTGTAAGGTCTACTACACCTGTTGTATTCAGCACTTCACTGTAAGGTCTACTACACCTGTTGTATTCGGCGCATGTGACACAAACTTTGATTTGATTTTAGAGACTGACAGACAGGGTCTGGTAGGGCTCCAGTCCTCCCTGTCAGAATAACCAACAGAGGACATGGAAACCACATCAACTCCCGTAGAAATGGCACTATGGTTGTTGTGAGTAACCTCATTTATGTTCCTTCAACGACGCCTTCTAGTGAGCTTATACAAACTGTCATCTCCTACTATTCTGCTAGATTAGAGATGGTCAGAAAACGTAGTTGTAACGTTAATAATTTGGTTGTCATTCCATTGGTTACCTCGAGGTAGACGCCCCAAATGTTAGAGCAATCACAACCTTTCTCGTTTATGACCTCATTACTGAGCGCAAAGTTGATTGGCTGTCCCGCTCTTACTGAAGCCCCCTCGGACTACAGCTTTTCATACTCTATCAGAAAAGGGAAAACGGGGGACAGCCTTTACTTTTACGAACACTCTCAGCTGTAAGGATGCTATACTGTTTAAAATGTCAGCCACCAGTGCGGGGCCATAACCCTGTATAGGACTCCAAAGCAATGCCCCACTTCCTTTACTGATTTCTCTGAACTATTGTCTATTGTCCTTGAGAACTGTGATCAAATCATTGTGTTGGGCGATTTTAATAGTCATGTTGACAAAGAGACTGACTCCAAGACCATTGAATGTATGAATCTTTTGAGCTCTATGAACTTTATCCAACATGTTACTGGGCCCAGCCAAAACTACAGTCATACTCTGGACCTGGTTATTACCAAGGGGCTTTCTAGTGGACCTGGTAATTACCAAGGGGCTTTCTGCTGGACCTGGTTATTAACCAAGGGGCTTTCTGCTGGACCTGGTTATTACCAAGGGGCTTTCTGCTGGACCTGGTTATTACCAACGGGCTTTCTGCTGGACCTGGTTATTACCAAGGGGCTTTCTGCTGGACCTGGTAATTACCAAGGGGCTTTCTGCTGGACCTGGTAATTACCAGGTTGCTTTATCTGATCACCACTGTGTTTAACTACCTTGTTGCCCACAGCACAGGGTAATACTGAACGCATTATGAAGAATTGAGTGTATAAACAATACTCCACCACCTATTCTGCCTTCCTCTTGTGATGATTTAGTTAATAACTGTAATAGCAAATGAAGGGCAACCATTGATGCCACAGCTCCAGTAAAGTTGAAAAAAGTCAGAGAGCCCCTTGGATAAGTGAGGAAACTAAATCAAGTAAAAGAGAAATTGCAGACATGCAGAGTGGAAGTGGAGAAAGTCAAAGTGGCAGGTCATTATGATATTCTGAGAGAGCAACTTGGCATTTATAACAAGGCTATTAAAAATGCCAAACGGGTAAAATGTTCCAAACATGATCACGAATAATCTGAAAAATTAGAGTGCTCTCCTCGACCATTGATGGTCTGATAAATCCTACCTCCCCGCAAACCTCCCCCACAAACCTATGTGAACTTTGCTCCACAGTTTGCAGCATATTTCGGAGATGACCAACATTAGGCTGGGTATCAGTCAAGACCTGATGAGAAGTTTGATGATATGTGCCCAAGCCTACTACACAAAAGGCTATATGGAATTATTTCCCCTGGTTGACACAGACACGCTCAGGAAAGTGATATTACCTGTCGTCTTCACAATCCTATCCCCACCACCTTTTTCCAAACAGTTTTTAATTGCATATAAGAAGACGTGCAAGATATTTGTTAATCTCTCCCTGTTCACAGGCCCTTTCCCCACGGCACTAAAAACAGCTCTGGTGAAACCCCTTCTGAAGAAAAGTCATCTAGATTTTTCAGCTTCTAGCAAATTTCAGCCATTTTACAACCTATTCTTATGCCAACATTCTGGAGAAATTGGTGTTAAAACAGCTAAATGATTGTTTAAGTGCCAACTGTAATTAAAAATAAAAAAATGTAAAAGCCCAGCTGAAAAAAATGGAAATCTGGTTTTGGTGCCCAACACAGCACAGAAACAGCCTTAGTAAAAGTGGTAAATTCTCTTAGAGCCAACACAGATGCCAAACAACTCTGTCCCTGTTTCTCTTAAATTTAAGTGCTGCCTTCAACACCGTTGGCCATGATGTCCTTCTGTACGGACTGGAGAGGTGGGTTGGCCTCTCCGGGTCCAGTTCTAAATTGGTTTAGGACCTATTTAACCAGTCAAGAGTTTTCTGTCACCCTTGGTGAACATAACTCAGAGAAAATACAGATCACAGTAGTGTTCAGTTGATATATACGTTACCCTTTGGCACACGTTATCAGAAAGCACAGCGTTGATTTTCACTGCTACGCAGACGAATCCAACTTTACATTTCTGTGTCACCAGAGGATTTTTAGCTCCACGGATAAATTATTAGACTGTATTAGTGATTTAAATACTTGGGATGGTTCACAACTTTCTCCAGCTAAATCAAGACGAGACCGAGGCACTTATTGTTGGAGCCAAAGCACAGCGAGAGAATCTGGCTGCACATTTGAGTTATTATACCCCCAGCCTCTGGAATACCCTGCCAGAGAGGGAACCAAGAGGCATGGAGAGGCAGCCTTTAGTTACTATGCCCCCAGCCTCTGGAATACCCTGCCAGAGAACCTGAGGGGACCAAGAGGCATGGAGAGGCAGCCTTTAGCTACTGTGCCCCCAGCCTTTAGCTACTGTGCCCCCAGCCTTTAGCTACTGTGCCCCCAGCCTTTAGCTACTGTGCCCCCAGCCTTTAGCTACTGTGCCCCCCAGCCTTTAGCTACTGTGCCCCCAGCCTTTAGCTACTATGCCCCCAGCCTCTGGAATACCCTGCCAGAGAACCTGAGGGGGACCAAGAGGCATGGAGAGGAAGCCTTTGGTTACTATGCCCCCAGCCTCTAGTTACTATGCCCCCAGCCTCTAGTTACTATGCCCCCAGCCCCTAGTTACTATGCCCCCAGCCCCTAGTTACTATGCCCCCAGCCCCTAGTTACTATGCCCCCAGCTAAATCAAGACGAGACCGAGGCACTTATTGTTGGAGCCAAAGCACAGCGAGAGAATCTGGCTTCACATTTGAGTTATTATACCCCCAGCCTCTGGAATACCCTGCCAGAGGGGGACCAAGAGGCATGGAGAGGCAGCTTTTAGTTACTATTCCCCCAGTCTTTAGTTACTATGCCGCCCCGCCTTTAGCTACTATGCCCCCCAGCCTTTAGCTACTATGCCCCCAGCCTTTAGCTACTATGCCCCCCAGCCTTTAGCTACTATGCCCCCAGCCTTTAGCTACTATGCCCCCAGCCTTTAGTTACTGTGCCCCCAGCCTCTGGAATACCCTGCCAGAGAACCTGAGGGGGACCAAGAGGCATGGAGAGGCAGCCTCTAGTTACTATGCCCCCAGCCTCTAGTTACTATGCCCCAGCCTCTAGTTACTCTGCCCCCAGCCTCTAGTTACTCTGCCCCCAGCCCCTAGTTACTATGCCCCCAGCCCCTAGTTACTATGCCCCCCAGCCCCTAGTTACTATGCCCCCAGCCCCTAGTTACTATGCCCCCAGCCCCTAGTTACTATGCCCCCAGCCCCTAGTTACTATGCCCCCAGCCCCTAGTTACTATGCTCCCAGCCCCTAGTTACTATGCCCCCAGCCCCTAGTTACTATGCCCCCAGCCCCTAGTTACTATGCTCCCCAGCCCCTAGTTACTATGCCCCCAGCCCCTAGTTACTATGCCCCCAGCCCCTAGTTACTATGCCCCCAGCCCCTAGTTACTATGCCCCCAGCCCCTAGTTACTATGCCCCCAGCCCCTAGTTACTCTGCCCCCAGCCCCTAGTTACTCTGCCCCCAGCCCCTAGTTACTCTGCCCCCCCAGCCCCTAGTTACTATGCCCCCAGCCCCTAGTTACTATGCCCCCAGCCCCTAGTTACTATGCCCCCAGCCCCTAGTTACTATGCCCCCAGCCCCTAGTTACTATGCCCCCCAGCCCCTAGTTACTATGCTCCCCAGCCCCTAGTTACTCTGCCCCCAGCCCCTAGTTACTCTGCCCCCAGCCCCTAGTTACTCTGCCCCCCAGCCCCTAGTTACTCTGCCCCCAGCCCCTAGTTACTCTGCCCCCAGCCCCTAGTTACTCTGCCCCCAGCCCCTAGTTACTATGCCCCCAGCCCCTAGTTACTATGCCCCCAGCCCCTAGTTACTATGCCCCCAGCCCCTAGTTACTATGCCCCCAGCCCCTAGTTACTATGCCCCCAGCCCCTAGTTACTATGCTCCCCAGCCCCTAGTTACTCTGCCCCCAGCCCCTAGTTACTCTGCCCCCAGCCCCTAGTTACTCTGCCCCCAGCCCCTAGTTACTCTGACCCCAGCCCCTAGTTACTATGCCCCAGCCCCTAGTTACTATGCCCCCAGCCCCTAGTTACTCTGCCCCCAGCCCCTAGTTACTCTGCCCCCAGCCCCTAGTTACTCTGCCCCCAGCCCCTAGTTACTCTGCCCCCCAGCCCCTAGTTACTCTGACCCCAGCCCCTAGTTACTCTGCCCCCAGCCCCTAGTTACTCTGCCCCCAGCCCCTAGTTACTATGCCCCCAGCCCCTAGTTACTATGCCCCCAGCCCCTAGTTACTATGCCCCCAGCCCCTAGTTACTATGCCCCCAGCCCCTAGTTACTATGCCCCCAGCCCCTAGTTACTATGCTCCCCAGCCCCTAGTTACTATGCCCCCAGCCCCTAGTTACTATGCCCCCAGCCCCTAGTTACTATGCCCCCAGCCCCTAGTTACTATGCCCCCAGCCCCTAGTTACTATGCCCCCAGCCCCTAGTTACTCTGCCCCCAGCCCCTAGTTACTCTGCCCCCAGCCCCTAGTTACTCTGCCCCCAGCCCCTAGTTACTATGCCCCCAGCCCCTAGTTACTATGCCCCCAGCCCCTAGTTACTATGCCCCCAGCCCCTAGTTACTATGCCCCCAGCCCCTAGTGACCATGCCCCCAGCCCCTAGTTACCATGCTCCCCAGCCCCTAGTTACCATGCCCCCAGCCCCTAGTTACCATGCCCCCAGCCCCTAGTTACCATGCCCCCAGCCCCTAGTTACTCTGCTGCCCAGCCCCTAGTTACTCTGCCCCCAGCCCCTAGTTACTCTGCCCCCAGCCCCTAGTTACTCTGCCCCCAGCCCCTAGTTACTCTGCCCCCAGCCCCTAGTTACTCTGCCCCCAGCCCCTAGTTACTCTGCCCCCCAGCCCCTAGTTACTCTGCCCCCAGCCCCTAGTTACTCTGACCCCAGCCCCTAGTTACTATGCCCCCAGCCCCTAGTTACTCTGCCCCCAGCCCCTAGTTACTCTGCCCCCAGCCCCTAGTTACTCTGCCCCCAGCCCCTAGTTACTCTGCCCCCAGCCCCTAGTTACTCTGCCCCCAGCCCCTAGTTACTATGCCCCCCAGCCCCTAGTTACTATGCCCCCAGCCCCTAGTTACTATGCCCCCAGCCCCTAGTTACTCTGCCCCCAGCCCCTAGTTACTCTGCCCCCAGCCCCTAGTTACTATGCCCCCAGCCCCTAGTTACTATGCCCCCAGCCCCTAGTTACTATGCCCCCAGCCCCTAGTTACTATGCCCCCAGCCCCTAGTTACTATGCCCCCAGCCCCTAGTTACTATGCCCCCAGCCCCTAGTTACTATGCCCCCAGCCCCTAGTTACTCTGCCCCCAGCCCCTAGTTACTCTGACCCCAGCCCCTAGTTACTATGCTCCCCAGCCCCTAGTTACCATGCCCCCAGCCCCTAGTTACTATGCCCCCAGCCCCTAGTTACTATGCCCCCAGCCCCTAGTTACTATGCCCCCAGCCCCTAGTTACTATGCCCCCCAGCCCCTAGTTACTATGCCCCCAGCCCCTAGTTACTATGCCCCCAGCCCCTAGTTACTATGCCCCCAGCCCCTAGTTACTCTGCCCCCAGCCCCTAGTTACTCTGACCCCAGCCCCTAGTTACTATGCTCCCCAGCCCCTAGTTACCATGCCCCCAGCCCCTAGTTACTCTGCCCCCAGCCCCTAGTTACTATGCCCCCAGCCCCTAGTTACTATGCCCCCAGCCCCTAGTTACTATGCCCCCAGCCCCTAGTTACTCTGCCCCCCAGCCCCTAGTTACTATGCTCCCCAGCCCCTAGTTACTATGCCCCCCAGCCCCTAGTTACTATGCCCCCAGCCCCTAGTTACTCTGCCCCCCAGCCCCTAGTTACTATGCTCCCCAGCCCCTAGTTACTATGCCCCCCAGCCCCTAGTTACTCTGCCCCCCAGCCCCTAGTTACTCTGACCCCAGCCCCTAGTTACTATGCTCCCAGCCCCTAGTTACCATGCCCCCAGCCCCTAGTTACTCTGACCCCAGCCCCTAGTTACTCTGCCCCCAGCCCCTAGTTACTATGCCCCCAGCCCCTAGTTACTATGCCCCCAGCCCCTAGTTACTATGCCCCCAGCCCCTAGTTACTCTGCCCCCCAGCCCCTAGTTACTATGCTCCCCAGCCCCTAGTTACTATGCCCCCAGCCCCTAGTTACTCTGCCCCCCAGCCCCTAGTTACTCTGACCCCAGCCCCTAGTTACTATGCTCCCCAGCCCCTAGTTACCATGCCCCCAGCCCCTAGTTACTCTGCCCCCAGCCCCTAGTTACTATGCCCCCAGCCCCTAGTTACTATGCCCCCAGCCCCTAGTTACTATGCTCCCCAGCCCCTAGTTACTATGCCCCCAGCCCCTAGTTACTCTGACCCCAGCCTCTAGTTACTATGCCCCCCAGCCTCCGGAATAGCCTACCAGAGATCCTGAGGTGGACAAAACTGTGGACATATTTAAAAGAGATCTTAAAAACACCTTTTTTTTAGCTGTGCTTTTCCTTAGTATTTCCTTAGTATTTTTTATGTTGTTCAGTATTGTCATTCTTTAAAAAAAAAATGTAATCTTATGTTTGTTGAGTAGTAAATCTCAGCTTTAATGTAAAGCACATTGCGTTGCATATCATGTCTGAAATGTGCTGTATAAATGACTTGTGTCAGCCAGACGAGTGCTAGGCCTTTATCAATATATAATATCAACCCAACCAGATAACTTGCTTTGCTCTTTCAGGCTCAGACTCAGCCTTGATCGGAATGAACAATTATTTATCCTGGAATTGAATTGATCGTGGAATCAATTAAAACGTTATCTTCCCCCTGGCACAGAGGAGACAGGCTGGGGAATGTCGGGGGCTCCAAAACTACAAAGGGAGTAGGGGGGGTGTCTAGAGGTTTACCAGCAGGGGTAAATTGAAGGTACAAGCTAGTCGCTTCCATATAAGGACATGCCTGGACAAATTAGCCCTCAGCAGTCAGTCAGTGAACACCTGCATTCAGAGTCACGACATCTCTGGGCTCTGGCTACAACAAACGTCTATTCTAGATGATGAGATTATGAACACAGAGAGAGAGGAGGGAGAGAGAGAGAGACAAAGCCATCACCTACAGAGAGATGAACCTGGAGAAGGGTCCTGGGGCTCTGTTCACAATCACAAACAGACCCCACAGAGCACCAGGACAGCAGCACAATTAGACCCAACCAAATCATGAGAAAACTAAAAGATAATTACTCGACGCATTGGAAAGAACGAACAAAAAAACAGCGCAAACTAGAATGCAATTTGGCCCTAAACAGAGAGTACACAGTGGCAGAATACCTGACCACTGTGACTGACCCTAAACAGAGAGTACACAGTGGCAGAATACCTGACCCCTGTGACTGACCCAAACTTAAGGAAAGCTTTGACTATGTACAGACTCAGTGAGCATAGCCTTGCTATTGAGAAAGGCCGCCGTAGACAGACATGGCTCTCAAGAGAAGACAGGCTATGTGCTCACTGCCCACAAAATGAGGTGGAAACTGAGCTGCACTTCCTAACCTCCTGCCCAATGTATGACCATATTAGAGAGACATATTTCCCTCAGATTACACAGATCCACAAAGAATTTGAAAACAAACCCAATTTTGATAAACTCCCATATCTACTGGGTGAAATTCCACAGTGTGCCATCACAGCAGCAAGATTTGTGACCTGTTGCCACAAGAAAAGGGCAAGTGAAGAACAAACACCATTGTAAATACAACCCATATTTATTTATTTTCCCTTGTGTTCTTTAACCATTTCTACATTGTTAAAACACTGTATACATATGACATTTGTAATGTCTTTATTGTTTTGAAACTTCTGTATGTGTAAGGTCTACTGTTCATTTTTATTGTTTATTTCACTTTTGTATATTATCTACCTCACTTGCTTTGGCAATGTTAACACATGTTTCCCATGCCAATAAAGCCCCTTGAATTGAATTGAGACATAATCATATATTAATGATCTATTACATTATGGAAGTGAACCTAATCTCAGACTTATGTCCAGTCTCCTTTTGGTATTTGAGGAGACCCAACAGTGAATGTTTATATGCAACAGATGTACATACCTGGCCCTATTTCACTAAGACATCCCTGGCCCTATTTCACTAAGACATCCCTGGCCCTATTTCACTAAGATGTCCCTGGCCATATTTCACTAAGATATCCCTGGCCCTATTTCACTAAGACAACCCTGGCCCTATTTCACTAAGACAACCCTGGCCCTATTTCACTAAGACATCCCTGGCCCTATTTCACTAAGACATACCTGGCCCTATTTCACTAAGACATACCTGGCCCTATTTCACTAAGACATACCTGGCCCTATTTCACTAAGACATATCTGGCCCTATTTCACTAAGACATACCTGGCCCTATTTCACTAAGACATACCTGGCCCTATTTCACTAAGACATACCTGGCCCTATTTCACTAAGACAGACCTGGCCCTATTTCACTAAGACAGACCTGGCTATGTAGTTGTGGAGGGGAGAGTCATTCAGATTCCACTGAGAAGGAGAGACAGTCTGTATACCTATGTAGTTGTGGAGGGGAGAGTCATTCAGATTCCACTGAGAAGGAGAGACAGTCTGTATACCTATGTAGTTGTGGAGGGGAGAGTCATTCAGATTCCACTGAGAAGGAGAGACAGTCTGTATACCTGACAGTCAAGTTGAGACATGCTGGGGACATTTCCTAACCAGATCATATCCTCAGAAAAGCAACATCCAATGGTAAGTGTCCCAAATGGCATGCTATTCACCCTATTCCCTACATAGTGCACTACTTTTGACCAGAGCCGGAGTCCTATGTTAGGGAATAGGGTGCCTTTTGGGATGCATATACCATTGATCTACTAGGGGGACACTGAAGGAAAAAGGTCACTAAACTCTTATAATGAATATCAACAAGGTTCATTCACTGGGTTTATCTGTGGTGAGGCTAGTGGGTGTCCCTCCCCCTGCTCCCTCCCTTCCCCCTGCTCCCTCCCTGCTCTCTCCCTTCCCCCTGCTCCCTCCCTCCCTCCCCTCTCCCCTCCCTCCCTCCCTTCCCTCCTCCCCTTCCCCCCTGCTCCCTCCCTCCCTGCTCCCTCCTTCCCCCTGCTCCCTCGCCCCTGCTCCCTCCCCATCCTGCTCCCTCCCTCCCTCCCCTTGCCTCGCCCCCTGCTCCCTCCCTCCCCCCTTGCTCCCTCCCTCCCTCCTTCTCCCTCCCTCCCTCCCCCTTGCTCCCTCCTTCCCTCCCCCTGCTCCCTCCCTTCCCCCTGCCCCCTCCCTCCCCTTGATCCCTGCTCCCTCCTTCCCCCTGCTCCCTCCCTCCTCCCGATCCCTGCTCCTCCCTCCCTCCCCTTGCTCCCTCCTTCCCCCTGCTCCCTCCCCCTTGCTCCCTCCTTCCCTCGCCCCTGCTCCCTCCTTCCCTCCTGCTCCCTCCATCCCCCTGCTCCCTCCCCTCCCTGTCAGCGTGCTCCCTCCTCCCCCTGCTCCTCCCTCCTCCCTGTCAGCGTGCTCCCTCCTCTCCCCTCTGCTCCCTCCCTCTCCTCCTGCTCCCTCCCTCCCCCTGCTCCTCCCTCTCCTCCCTGTCAGCGTGCTCCTCCCTCCCCCCTGCTCCCTCCCTCCTCCCTGTCAGCGTGCTCCCTCTCTCCCTCTCCCCTCTGCTCCCTCCCTCCCCCTGCTCCCTCCCTCTTCTCCCTGTCAGCGTGCTCCCTCCCTCTTCCCTCTGCTCCTCCCATCCCCTCTGCTCCCTCCCTCTCCTCCCTGTCAGCGTGCTCCCTCCCTCTCCCCCTGCTCCCTCCATCCCCTCTGCTCCCTCCCTCTTCCCTCTGCTCCCTCCATCCCCTCTGCTCCCTCCCTCTCCTCCCTGTCAGCGTGCTCCCTCCCTCTTCCCTCTGCTCCCTCCATCCCCTCTGCTCCCTCCCTCTCTTCCTCTGCCTCCCTCCATCCCCTCTGCTCCTCCCTCCCCCCTGTCAGCGTGCTCCCTCCCTCTTCCCTCTGCTCCCTCCATCCCCTCTGCTCCCTCCCTCTTCCCTCTGCTCCCTCCCTCTTCCCTCTGCTCCCTCCATCCCCTCTGCTCCCTCCCTCCCCTCCCTGTCAGCGTGCTCCCTCCCTCTCTCCTCTCCCCTCTGCTCCCTCCCTCCCCCTGCTCCCTCCCTCTTCTCCCTGTCAGCGTGCTCCCTCCCTCTTCCCTCTGCTCCCTCCATCCCCTCTGCTCCCTCCCTCTCCTCCCTGTCAGCGTGCTCCCTCCCTCTCCCCCTGCTCCCTCCATCCCCTCTGCCCCTCCCTCTTCCCTCTGCTCCCTCCATCCCCTCTGCTCCCTCCCTCTCCTCCCTGTCAGCGTGCTCCCTCCCTCTCCCCCTGCTCCCTCCATCCCCTCTGCTCCCTCCCTCTTCCCTCTGCTCCCTCCATCCCCTCTGCTCCCTCCCTCTCCTCCCTGTCAGCATGCTCCCTCCCTCTCCCCCTGCTCCCTCCATCCCCTCTGCGTCAGCGTGCTCCCTCCCTCCCCTCTGCTCCCTCCTCCTCCCTGTCAGTGTGCTCCTCCCTCCCTGTCAGCGTGCTCCCTCTCTCCCTCCCTCCCTGTCAGTGTGCTCCCTCCCTCCCTCCCCTCCCTGTCAGCATGCTCCCTCCCTCCCCTCCCTGTCAGCGTGCTCCCTCCCTCCCTGTCAGCGTGCTCCCTCCCTCCCCTCCCCGTCAGCGTGCTCCCTCCCCTCCCCGTCAGCGTGCTCCCTCCCTCCCCTCCCCGTCAGCGTGCTCCCTCCCTCCCCTCCCTGTCAGCGTGCTCCCTGTCAGCGTGCTCCCTCCCTCCCTCCCTATCAACGTGCTCCCATCCCATAATCATTTTTTTTGTCTAGTCAGAGCTCCATACAATAAACACACTTCTGTGTCTTTGTGTCCTCACATTCAGAAACACATACAATTATGAATCCTGTTATGTGTGACCGCCCACACAGCAGCAACTGAGGAGGGCTGAGGCACGAGTGGGTCTCCCCCCCACAAAAAAAATTAACTCTGTTGAAGTATAATTACTCCACACCTGGGAAATCTCACAGGGTACCTTTGTTTATATATTTGTGGGCGGGTCCAGGCCTACTGTTTCTCTGTCTGCACATCTTACCTTACAGAGTCGGGCAATAATACATACAATTAAATGGGTATAATTCATCGCATTACTGCAATGCCTTGTTTGGTCTAGTTTATACTACCACCTGTACTGAACGCATCTGCTGTCTATCTTGGCATAAACTATGAACATCGCTCACTGTTTTGAAAGCATTGGTCTATTCAGGGGCCCTTTCCTTTTGCATGAAAAATTACATCTAAACACAACTGTCATTTGATTCAAAAGAGAGACTATAAAGCACTGCCAGTGGATTCTCAGTCATTCCATGGTATTACTACGGTAGCTACTCAAACTCAGCGTGCTCCCTCCCTCTCCCCACTCCCCTCCCTCTCCCTCCCTCTACCCACCCCCCCTTCTCCCACCTCTCTCTCCCCTGCTCCCTCCCCTCTCCCCCACTCCCTCTCCCCCTGCTCCCTCCCTCTCCCCCTCCCCCACTCCCCCCCCCCCTCCCTCCTCTCCTCCCCTGCTCCCTCCCTCTACCCACTCCCCCCCCCACCCTTCTCCCTCCTCTCTCTCTCCCCTGCTCCCTCCCTCTCCCCCTCCTGCTCCCTCCTGCTCCCTCCCTCTCCCCACTCCCCTCCCTCTCCCCCTGCTCCCTCCCTCTCCCCCCCTCCCCACTCCCCCTTCTCCTCCTCTCTCTCCCCTGCTCCCTCCCTCTACCCACTCCCCCCCTTCTCCCTCCTCTCTCTCTCCCTGCTCCCTCCCTCTCCCCCTCCTGCTCCCTCCTGCTCCCTCCCTCTCCCCCTGATTCCTCCCTCTCCCCCCCCTCCCTCCCTCCCTCCCTCTCCTCCCTATGACTACTGTAGCTACTCAAACTGCCGTAGTGAGAGCCTCCAGATGATGTCTCAGGACAGGCAGGCTCGTGCTAGTTGTTGGCTCCCTGCATCTGTAATTATTTACGTGTAACCCCTGACCTCGCATACCTAGCCGCCCCGGTGCTTCTCTCACCGACACCAGTAGCCGTCTGGCGATGACAACATAATTCAGGAAACTGGAAGCCAAAGCTTTCGAAGCAGAAAAAAAAGGAAAACTTTTTCCAACTGCTGCTGCAAGAGGAGGAGGACGATTATGACCATTTTAGGGCACGCTCGCTCCGATCCAAGCCCAACCCTTCTAACCACAACGCTTACTCAGATTCCACTGCGTTTTCTTCCCTGTTTTCTCAAAGCAAAAAAGGAAAGTGTGAGAGAGCGAGAGACAGAGAGACAGAGAGAGCAAGCACAGGCACAAATGTTTTCAGCCACTCTCTAAATACTTTCATTTGAATGATTCCATTGGAACTCAGTGTAGTGTACACTGTCCATACTTACTAGTTCTGAACCACACACACACACACACACACACACACACACACACACACACACACACACACACACACACACACACACACACACACACACACACACACACACAGAATATTCTAATACTGTTGACATCACCGGAACTGAGGTAGATAGGGACACTTACAATAGGAGGAGAGGTGAACTGAGGTAGATAGGGACACTTACAATAGGAGAACTGAGGTAGATAGGGACACCTACAATAGGAGGAGAGGAGAACTGAGGTAGATAGGGACACCTACAATAGGAGGAGAGAAAAGAAGGGGAGAGGGGAGCGGAGGAAGGAAGGAAGGAAAGGGAGAGGAGGGAAGGAGGGTAGAGGAGTTGGGAAGAGATGAGGAAAGGGGAGAGGAGAGGACAGAAGAGGACATGAGGAGGAAAGGAGATGAGGAAAGGGGAGAGGAGAGGAGAGAAGGGAAGTGTAGGGGAGAGAAGGGGAGATTAGGAAAGGGGAGAGGAGAGGAGGGAAGGGGAGGAAAGGGAAGAGGAGAGGAGGGAAGAGGAGATGAGGAGGAAAGCGGAGAGGAGACATGATACAGCAGTAGGAACACATGTCTGACATCTGTTGCTCTGCGATGTTGCTTCAACTACATCCGGTCGGCTGCTTTTACACATTTGGATAAAACTAGCCAAAATCCTTAATGTGATGTTTAGGCTAGTCAACGCATTAGGCTACTAAAAGTTTTGGTGAATTTGCAATATGACAGTTGACACATCGGTTAGCCTATCTAAATGTAGTGTAAAAATCGTTACAAAAACACCCCCCCGGTGTCAATAATACACAAAAGCGTATTTGTTAATCTTCCCAGTTCCCAAGAGCAGTATCAATTTCAAAATAGACTACAGGTTTCCTGCTGCGCGCTCATATGTCCCTCTCATCGCACTGCTGCACCACACCGGGAAAGAGGAAGCTAGATCACTAATATATATATATTTAAATAACACTGTAAACTGTATTCACCTTCCTCTGCTGCTTCTCCCACGCCGGGTCCAACAGCATATCCCGGTCCCAGTCATCTTCCTGAGGCATATAATTGTTTTCATCTCCATCATAGGGATCCATGTCGAAAGTAGGCATGAATTATACTTCTTCGCGCTCCTGTATTCCCCGGGACTCACTCGGGGGTGGACCGGAGGGGATGTTGCAACAATACGTTACCGACCGTCTCCCGCACTCGCACACGATCAAGACGGTGTGAGTCAAATTAACGGTCGCCCGGATTCACTGTATCTCTCTCGCTGACTCTCTTTTCCCTTCCCCTCTCTCTCGCTCTCTACTAAATCGCACAAACCCCTCGCCTTTCTTTTTCTATCAATTTGTTTCAACCTCCGAGCTACAGCGCTATTCTAAGTAGGCAGATCCTTGAGCGATGCTGCCGACAGAAGCAAAATGTTGCTGTGAAGAAAAAATTAACTTCAATGGCAAAAATATACAACTTGATTGGGTACAAGGGAGTTATAAGGCCCGCCCACTATTGACCAGGCACACATAATTGGCTGTAGCAACTGTCAGTGCAACTACTTATTGTACGCTGATTGTATTAGTATAGGTTGTCCGCTCTGGACATACGGGTACTTTGATTGGATACATTCTAATCTGTCAAAGTGTTTAATTTTGTCTGAAACAATGTAATTTAAAGACCTAAATTCCTAATGCGCGCAAACATTAGCACCTGTATTACGGTAATTTACCATTTCAGTGTAGGCTACGCCAAAAAGCGTACATCCTCCTACCAGTAGAGCCTATAGCTACAGGTTGTTTTCAGAAGCGGCACTTACCCCTGGAAGAGGAGACCACAACCCCCATGATCGTCATCTATAGTAAGGATCAATGGATATGAGTCGCGTCTTCTAGGCAACTTGTTGACACACAAATACATCTAACACACGTGGTTCCCATGTATTCGATGGCATTCTATTTGCTCTGTTCCAGTCATTATTATGAGCCGTCCTCCCGTCAGTAGCCTCCACTGACACACGCCATCTAGGTTAACACGTGTCCATAAAGCGACAATGCCCTCCCGGTCATTAATGACTGAGGTTAAAGGCTAGTTACTAATGATTTATTTGACACTGATGGCTACATAATAACGTTAATGTGCCAGACATGGAGTCTGTAAAAATTATTAATTGTCCATTAATTACAAATCAATGAGCCAACAATTTCACGCGCTTTTACGCAATGGCTCTAAATGGCTGAAACAAATTTCAAGACAATTCCAATGAGTTGTAAAGTTTTTAATTTTGTTAATATTTTACCGGTAGTTATATAGTTACCATGTGTTACATCATGTTGTACTTATATTTATTTATTTTTTCACATATCAACCGAGTTTCCTGCTCGTGACTCTTGAGATCTCGTCATTCATCTCAACTCAGATTCCATGTTTCTCTTGTCCCCAAGATTACCAAGAAGGTTGGCTGAGCTGGGCTGTGCGAGGTGATGCGCCACCGGACGGCTTCAACCCTGTCATGTAAACACACAGGGCCGTGCTGCCGTGGCCACGGTCTCTACCTTGTAAGGTAAAACCACATACTGGAACTACTCGCTGCATGAAGGCCTCGCTCCTAAAACTGAATAGCCTACAAGGGGTAGCCCAGGTCAGTCTTGCGTCGTTCTTAGTGGCTACGTGAAACTGGAGCGCTCTTCCATATATGGACAAACTTCCAAGCGGGTGAATGTTCGGGAAAGTGACGTCACAGATTAAGCGCAGGCTAAAGACTGGTCTGTGTTTAAAGAGGCAGAGTTCCTTTCACAGCAGGATGAGCGTGTTACCACTGTGCAGACATAGGTGAGGAGAACCGCAACCAAACAGTGAAAGACTGTGTTAAAACAGGGTTTGGGACAGTGATTGTAATTCAAAAATCTGTTTTTCACAGGTAAGGAGAGGAAGGGTTGCAGAACGACCGTTTTTAAGGAGCATTTCTTCTAGGTTCATTATTACGCCAAAGAAACCAAATCAAATCACCGTTTATTCCTCACATGCTTGGTAATTAATCAACAGGTTGTGGACTAACAGTGAAATGCTTCCTGACGGGACCTTCCCAACAATACAGAGAGACAGAAAATAGAGAAATAATAGAAAAGTAAAACACCTAATAATAAATACACAATGAGTAATGATAACTAGGCTCTATACACAGGGTACCAGTACTGAGTAATGATAACTAGGCTATATACACAGGGTACCAGTACTGAGTAATGATAACTAGGCTATATACACAGGGTACCAGTACTGAGTAATGATAACTAGGCTCTATACACAGGGTACCAGTACTGAGTAATGATAACTAGGCTCTATACACAGGGTACCAGTACTGAGTAATGATAACTAGGCTCTATACACAGGGTACCAGTACTGAGTAATGATAACTAGGCTATATACACAGGGTACCAGTACTGAGTAATGATAACTAGGCTCTATACACAGGGTACCAGTACTGAGTAATGATAACTAGGCTATATACACAGGGTACCAGTACTGAGTAATGATAACTAGGCTATATGCACAGAGTACCAGTACTGAGTAATGATAACTAGGTTATATACACAGGGTACCAGTACTGAGTAATGATAACTAGGCTATATACACAGAGTACCAGTACTGAGTAATGATAACTAGGCTATATACACAGAGTACCAGTACTGAGTAATGATAACTAGGCTATATACACAGGGTACCAGTACTGAGTCAATGAGTAATGATAACTAGGCTATATACACAGGGTACCAGTACTGAGTCAATGAGTAATGATAACTAGGCTATATACACAGGGTACCAGTACTGAGTCAATGAGTAATGATAACTAGGCTCTATACACAGGGTACCAGTACTGAGTAATGATAACTAGGCTATATACACAGGGTACCAGTACTGAGTCAATGAGTAATGATAACTAGGCTATATACACAGGGTACCAGTACTGAGTCAATGAGTAATGATAACTAGGTTATATACACAGGGTACCAGTACTGAGTAATGATAACTAGGCTCTATACACAGAGTACCAGTACTGAGTAATGATAACTAGGCTCTATACACAGAGTACCAGTACTGAGTAATGATAACTAGGCTATATACACAGGGTACCAGTACTGAGTAATGATAACTAGGCTCTATACACAGAGTACCAGTACTGAGTAATGATAACTAGGCTCTATACACAGAGTACCAGTACTGAGTAATGATAACTAGGCTATATACACAGGGTACCAGTACTGAGTAATGGTAACTAGGCTATATACACAGGGTACCAGTGCTGAGTAATGATAACTAGGTTATATACACAGGGTACCAGTACTGAGTAATGATAACTAGGCTATATACACAGGGTACCAGTACTGAGTCAATGAGTAATGATAACTAGGCTATATACACAGGGTACCAGTACTGAGTCAATGTGTAATGATAACTAGGCTATATACACAGGGTACAAGTACTGAGTCAATTTGCAGGGGTACAAAGTAATTAAGGTAGATATGTACATATAACTTAGAATAAAGTGACTAGGCAACAGGATCGATAATACACAGTAGCAGCAGCAGCGTATGTGATGAGTCAAAATAGTTTGTACAAAAGGCTCAATGCAGGTAGTCCGGGTAGCAACTTGGTTAACTATTTAGCATTCTTGTTTAGAAGTCTCATGGCCTGGGGGTAGAAGCTGTTCAGGGTCCTGTTGGTTACAGACTTGGTGTGTTGGTACCACTTGCTTGGCAGTAGCAGAGAGAACAGTCTATGACTTAGGTGGCTGGAGTCATTTTTACAACTTTTAGGGCCTTCCTCTGACACCGCCTGGTATAGAGGTCCTGGATGGCAGGAAGCTCGGGCCCGTTGATGTACAGGGCCCATACGCACTACTCTCTGTCGTGCCTTGTAGTCGCCATAACAAGTGGTGATGCAGCCAGTCAAGATGCTCTCAATGGTGCAGCTGTTTAACTTGTTTGAGGACTTGATGACCCATGCCAAATATTTTCAGCCTCCTGAGGGGGAAGTGGTAGTGTTGTCACGACTATGTTGGTGTGTGGGGACCATGGCAGCTCCTTAGTGATGTGAACACTGAGGAACTTGAAGCTCTCAACCCGTCAATGTGAATAGGGGCGTGCTCGGCCCTCCGTTTCCTGTCGTCCATGATAAGGGAGAGGTTGTTGTTGTCCTGGCACCACGCTGCCAGGTCTCTGACTTCATCCCTATAGGCTCAGTTGATGAGGTCATTATATGAATCATCTGGGGTAAAATTTTAAAAACTTGCACCTCTTGGGATCCCCAGGACCAAGTTTGGGAAACGTTGCTAAAGGCTGTGTCATCGTCGTCAGTGCTCAGGCCTACCACCGCTGTGTCATCGTCGTCAGTGCTCAGGCCTACCACCACTGTGTCATCAGCAAATTGAATGATGATGTTTGGAGTCATGCGTGGCTACACTGTCGTGGTCAAACAGTGAGTACAGGAGGGGACTACGCATGCAACCCTGAGGGGCCCCTGTGTTGAGGGTCAGCGTGGCGGATGTATTGTTGCCTACCCTCACCAACTGGGGACGGCCCAGGAAGTCAGGAAGTTCAGGATCCAGTTGCAGAGGGAGGTGTTCAGTCCCAGGGACCTTAGCTTAGTGATGAGCTTTGAGGGCACTATGTTGTTGAACACTGAGCTGTAGTCAATGAATATCATTCTCACATAGGTGTTATTTTTGTCCAAATGGGAAAGGGCAGTGTGGAATGCAATAGAGATGGCGTCATCTGTGGATCTGTTGGGGCGGTATGCGAATTGGAGTGAGTCCAGCGTGTCTGGGATGATGGTGTTGATGTGAGCCACGACCAGCCTTTCAAAGCAGTTCATGGCTACAGATGCGAGTGCAAAAGGGCGATTGTCATTTAGATGGGTTACCTTGGTGTAGTCTGCTTGAAACATGCAGGTATTACAGACTGGGTCAGGGAGAGAAGGAAAATGTCAGTGAAGACACTTGCCAGCTGGTCAGCGCATGTTCTGTGTATGTGTCATGGTAATCAATCTGTGAATGTTCACCTGTTCAAAGGTCTTACTCAAATCAAATCAAATTTATTTATATCCCTTTGTGCATCAGCTGATATCTCAAAGTGCTGTACAGAAACCCAGCCTAAAACCCCAAACAGCAAGCAATGCAGGTGTAGAAGCACTCACATTGGCTACGTAGAGCCTGATCACACAGTCGTCCAGAACAGCTGGTGCTCTCATGCATGGTTCAGTGTTGCTTGCTTCGAAGCGAGCATAGAAGGAATTTAGTTCATCTGGTAGGCTCGAGTCACTGGGCAGCTCACGGCTGGGTTTTCCTTTGTAGTCCGTGATAGTTTGCAAGCCCTGCCACAGCCGCAGAGCGTCCGAGCTGGTGTAGTAGAATTAGATCTTAGTCCTGTATTGACGCTTTGCCTGATGGTTCGTCGGCGGGCATAGCGAGATTTCTTATAAGCGTCCGGATTAGTGTCCCGCTCCCTTAAAGACGGCAGCTCTAGCCTTTAGGTCAGTGCGGATGTTGCCTGTAATCCATGGCTTCTGGTTGGGATACAGTGCTTTCAGCAAGTATTCACACCCCTTGATTTTTTCCACATTTTGTTGTTACAAAGTGGGATTAAAATGGATTTAATTCTATTTTTTTGTCAACAATCTACACCAAATACTCTAATGTGGAAGAGAAATTCCCCCAAAAATCATGGAATATAAAGCACAGCTGTGAATCTTTCTGGGTCTTAAGAGTTTTGCACACCTGGATTTTACAATATTTGCCCATTATTCTTTCAAATTGGTTGTTGATCATTGAAAAGACAGCCATTTTCAACTCTTGCTATAGATTTACAAACCAAAATAAGTCAAAACTGTAACTAGGCTACTCAGGAACATTCAATGTCATCTTGGTAAGCAACTCCAGTGAATATTTGGCATTGTATTTTAGGTTATTGTCCAGCTGAAAGGTGAATTTGTCTTCCTCTGTGTCAAAGCAGACTGAACCAGGTTTTCCTCTAGGATTTTGCCTGTGCTTAGCTCTAGTCTGTTTGTTTTATCCTAAAACCTTGTCCTAGTCCTCGTGGAGTAACTACAATGTTGTTGATCCATCCTCAGTTTCTCCTATCACAGCCATTAAACTCTGAAAACTGTTTTAAAGTCAACATTGACCTCATGGTGAAATCCCTGAGCGGTTTCCTTCCTCTCCGGTAACTCAGTTAGGAAGGACAGCTGTATCTTTGTAGTGACTGGGTGTATTGATACACCATCCAAAGTGTAATTGATAACTTCACCATGCTCAAAGGGATATTCAATGTCTGCTTTTTTGTTTACCCATCTACCAATAGTTGCCTTTCTTTGCGAACCATTGGAAAACCTCCCTGGTCTTTGTCGTTAAATCTGTGTTTGAAATTCACTGCTGGACTGAGGGACCTTACAATTATCTGTATGTGCGTGGTACAGAGATGAGATAGTAATTTAAAAAGAATGTTAAACACTATTATAGCACACAGGGTGAGCCCATGCAACTTATGTAACTTGTTAAGCACATTTTTACTCCTGAACTTATTTATGCTTTTCATTTTTGTAAACATTTCTAAAAACCTAATTCCACTTTGGCATTAGTGTGTCGATCAGTGACACCAAATCTCAATGAAATCCATTTTAAATTCAGGTTGTAACAAAACAACATTTAAAAAAAGTCAAGGGGTGTGAATACTTTCTATGGGCACTGTATGTACGTACGGCCACCGTGGGGACGACGTCCTCGCCGCTCTTATTAATGAAGTCGGTGACTGACATAGTAAACTCCTCCATGTTATCAGATGAATCCCGGAACATATTCCAGTCTGTGCTACCGAAACAGTCCTGTAGCTTAGCAACCGCTTCATCAGAACACTTCTGTAATGAGTGCGTCACTGGTACTTCCTGTTTGAGTTTTTTGTTGTTGCTTGTAGGCAGGAATGAGGAGGATAGAGTTATGGCCAGATTTGCCAAATGGAGGGTGAGGGAGAGCTTTGTACGCGTCTCTGAAGTAAAGGTCATCTAGAATTTTGTCTACTCTAGTTGCACAGGTGACATGCTGGTAGAAATGAGGTAAAACGGATTTCAGTTTCCCCGCATTAAAATCACGGGGCCAATAGGATCCCTTCTGGATGAGCGTCTTCCTGTTTGCTTATGGCCTTAAGACCTCACTCAACGAGCCGAATAAGGACAGCATCGGTTTGTGGTGGTAAAAATAGACAGCTATGAAGAAAAAAATACAGATTCAAACTCTCTTGGTAAATAGTATGATCTGCAGCTTATCATGAGATACTCTACCTCAGGTGAACAGAACCTCAAGACATCCTTTAATATTAGCGAGCACCAGCTGTTGTTAACAGAGACACCCCCACCACTCCCATCTAACCTTACCCGACAATGGAAAAAAAAACAGCTTGATGTGTTCTTGTTCAGCCACGTCTCTGAGAAACATACGATATTATATTTCTTCAGTTCCCGTTGATAGTCTCGAACAAAGCAAAGTCCAGTTTATTCTCCAGTGATTGTACGTTCGCCAATAGAACAGACGGTAGAGGGGGGCGTATTTATTAGACGACGGTTTCGTCAAAGTGCCCACACGTTGGCTTTATAGGGCCTGGTTTGGGGGGGAAGCAGTAGAAATCTTAATTCAAATCAAGGTTAGTGATCACTGTTCTGTTGTCCAGAAGCTCCTCTTCGGTCATAGGAAACGATGGGGGAAACATTATTTTTAATGTGTAGTGTTGACCAGGACCCCGTAAAACAGAAGCTATCCATTGCAGCGCCATTCTTCAATTCATAAGATACTGTCTAATTATAATTTTATCAAGTTCTTTCTCTGGTCTAGTCATTTCTGTCTTGGAGGACTGATCACATGACATGTCGAGACAACAGGAAATAGTAAGACAAGCAGCTTTGAGTTTCTGAGACGGAGGTCGTGAAGATCGTGTGTGTGTGTGAAGACCGTGTGTGTATGTGTGAAGACCGTGTGTGTGTGTGGTGTGTGTGTATGTGTGTGTGTCATTGTTTGATCGTTCTCTGGCATCTAACCAAGGTATTCCAACCATGTTGTAGGGAATTCAAATGCAGCCATCCTTCCCTTCAGTTACAGATATCATTCCTTATATGGGATAACTAGCTGGGAAAACAATGACAATGTTTTTTTGTAGAATGGTTGTATAAATAAAGTATCAAGCTTTTAAATTGTGAGCCGAGAGTTAAAGGTCAATTCCTTCTCAAAACAACGAGGGCTGAATGTGTACAGCCTCAGTGCCCCAATGCATTAAATGTGACTCATAAAAACATAATATTTCCCTTTACATACATGAGAATATTTCACAATTCTTTACAAAGAAGATAGTTGTATAACAGTAAAAAAAAACAAGATGCTGCTGTGTCGTGGGGGGGGGGGAAGTGAAGGATGTCCATCTATTTCCTGTAAAGTTGATCCCAAATGGCTCCCTATATTGTGTACTACTTTTGACCCGTGGCCCATGGGGAATAGGGTGCCATTGTGGACATAGTCACAGTGACAGCTTGCCTGGATGTTCACACTGCTGTGGTCTGCAGCACTATGTTGAGGGAGAGAGACAACCTCCAAATAACAATACTGTCTGGTCTGTCGTCTCTCAGGTCTCCAACACCATGAGGGTATAGACATAGAATGACTAGAAGGGCTTGAGGGCATAGACATAGAATGACTAGAAGGGCTTGAGGGCATAGACATAGAATGACTAGAAGGGCTTGAGGATATAGACATAGAATGACTAGAAGGGCTTGAGGACATAGACATAGCATGACTAGAAGGGCTTGAGGATATAGACATAGAATGACTAGAAGGGCTTGAGGGCATAGAATGACTAGAAGGGCTTGAGGGCATAGAATGAAGAAGGGCTGACTAGACTAGAAGGCTTGAGGGCATAGAATGACTAGAAGGGCTTGAGGGCATAGAATGACTAGAAGGGCTTGAGGACATAGAATGACTAGAAGGGCTTGAGGGCATAGACATAGAATGACTAGAAGGTCTTGAGAACATAGAATGACTAGAAGGGCTTGAGGGCATAGACAGAATGACTAGAAGGGCTTGAGGGCATAGACATAGAATGACTAGAAGGGCTTGAGGGCATAGACAGAATGACTAGAAGGGCTTGAGGACATAGACATAGAATGACTAGAAGGGCTTGAGGACATAGACATAGAATGACTAGAAGGGCTTGAGGACATAGACATAGAATGACTAGAAGGGCTTGAGGGCATAGACATAGAATGACTAGAAGGGCTTGAGGGCATAGACATAGAATCACTAGAAGGGATAGGTATGTTAGTGTGTGCTCTGGACTTAGCCCCAGGATATCCTCTGGCGATAACCTCGAACAATATGGCCTATTCTCAATTGGATTGGCTCAACTCCTGAGTCCTCTCTCGCCTTCCTTTTGAAAAAGGTCATAGATAATTGAGGATAGGCGTCGAGGAAAGGGAACGTCTTCCATTTGCCTACTAATGAATTGATACTCTCCTCGACCACTTATCGGTTTCCGGTCACGGAGGAGAGGAGGACCAAGGGCAGGACCGAGGAGAGGAGGACCGAGGAGGACAGAAGAGAGGAGGACCGAGGAGAGGAGGACCGAGGAGGACAGAAGAGAGGAGGACCGAGGAGAACCGAGGAGAGGACAGAAGACAAGAGGACCGAGGAGAGGAGGACCGAGGAGTGGACAGAAGAGAGGAGGACCGAGGAGAACCGAGGAGAGGAGGAAAGAAGAGGACCGTAGACAGACTTTTTCCAAAACAAGAATAGGCCATTGACTAGACTAGACTAGACATTGGCCCTGAAGACATCCTACTAGAATCATGGATTCCAAGACAGACAGCTACACATGATGATATCATTTGCCCCACTAACAATCCTTCCACTGTTAGGAGAATCTGAGCTTGCGTCCCCAAACGGTTCCCTTCATTCCCTTTACAGTGCACTACTTTTAACCACTGTGTAGGGAATAGAGTGCCAGTTGGAACACGTTTCAGTCTGAGAGGGCGTGGCTTCTTTTGTCATCTGATCAGAAGACGTTAGTCCTTTTATGGTAATTCAGCTCACTCTTAGGTCACTGTGAATGAAGTCTTCTTTTGGGTAGAGACCTAGCATAACCCTGTGGAATTCCTCTCCCATCAATTACACTGAAATTGCTAGCTGCTGTTAGTTGGTACTATAAATAGCGGCGTATTAAGAAATGTTATCTAACAAAATCGAGAAAGGATATTATATTAAAAATGACAGTGGGATGTACATTATATTTACAAAAGTGACAGGAATGTAGACGGTTACCACAGCTGATTTCTGTTTTCATTGAATAATCACTGACACAGGAATGATGATCATAGACTGAAAAAGGCTAAACCTGTTCTTGAGTTTGGTCCAGTATATACAGTTGAAGTCGGAAGTTCACATACACTGAGGTTGGAGTCATTTTTCAACCCCTCCACACATTTCTTGTTAACAAACTATAGTTTTGGCAAGTCAGTTAGGACATCTACTTTGTGCATGACACAAGGAATTTTTCCAACAATTGTTTACAGACAGATTATTTCACTTATAATTCACTGTATCACAATTACAGTGGGTCAGAAGTTTACATATACTAAGTTGACTGTGCCTTTAAACAGCTTGGAAAATTCCAGAAAATGATGTCATGGCTTTAGAAGCTTCTGATAGGCCAATTGATGTCATTTGAGTTAATTGGAGATGAACCTGTGGATGTATTTCAAGGCCTACCTTCAAACTCAGTGCCTCTTTGCTTGACATCATGGGAAAATCAAAAGAAATCAGCCAAGACCTCAGAAAAAAAATTGTAGACCTCAAGTCTGGTTCATCCTTGGGAGCAATTTCCAAACACCTGAAGGTACCACATTCATCTGTACAAACAATAGTACGCAAGTATAAACACCATGGGACCACGCAGCCGTCATGCTACTCAGGAAGGAGACGCGTTCTGTCTCCTAGAGATGCATGTACCTTGGTGCGAAAAGTTCAAATCAATCCCAGAACAACAGCAAAGGACCTTGAGAAGATGCTGGAGGAAACAAGTACAAAAGTATCTATATCCACAGTTAAACGAGTCCTATATCGACATAACCTGAAAGGCCATGGAACAAGGAAGAAGCCACTGCTCCAAAACCGCCATAAAATAGCCAGACTACAGTTTGCAACTGCACATGGGGACAAAGATTGTACTTTTTGGAGAAATGTCTTCTGGTCTGATGAAACAAAAATAGAACTGTTTGGCCATAATGTCATTATGTTTGGAGGAAAAGGGGAGGCTTGCAAGCCAAAGAACACCATCCCAACCATGAAGCACGGGGTGGCAGCATCATGTTGTGGGGGTGCTTTGTTGCAGGAGGGACTGGTGCACTTCACAAAATAGATGGCATCAGGAGGGAGGGAAATTATGTGGATATATTGAAGCAACATCTCAAGACATCAGTCAGGAAGTTAAAGCTTGGTCGCAAATGGGTCTTCCAAATGGACAATGACCCCAAGCATACTTCCAAAGTTGAGGCAAAATGGCAAAAAGCCCTGACCTCAATCCTATAGAAAATCTGTGGGCAGAACTGAAAAAGCATGTGCGAGCAAGGAGGCCAACAAACCTGACTCAGTCACACCAGCTCTGTCAGGAGGAATGGGCCAAACTTCACCCAATTTATTGTGGGAAGCTTGTGGAAGACCACCCGAAACGTTTGACTCAATTTAAACAATTTAAAGGCAATGCTACCAATACTAATAGAGTGTATGTAAACTTCTGACCCACTGGGAATGTGATGAAAGAAATAAAAGCTGAAATAAATAATTCTCTACTATTATTCTGACATTTCATATTCTTAAAATAAAGTGGTGATCCTAACTGACCTAAAACAGGGAATTCTTACTAGGATTAAACGTCAGGAATTGTGAAAACTGAGTTTAAATGTATTTGGCTAAGGTGTATGTAAATTTCAGACTTTAACTGTTTGTTGAATGATGACATGATGACTCCTTGCTGTCCCCAGTCCACCTGGCCGTGCTGCTGCTCAGTTTCAACTGTTCTGCCTTATTATTATTTGACCATGCTGGTCATTTATGAACATTTGAACATCTTGGCCATGTTCTGTTATAATCTCCACCCGGCACAGCCAGAAGAGGACTGGCCACCCCACATAGCCTGGTTCCTCTCTAGGTTTCTTCCTAGGTTTTGTCCTTTCTAGGGAGTTTTTCCTAGCCACCGTGCTTCTACACCTGCATTGCTTGCTGTTTGGGGTTTTAGGCTGGGTTTCTGTACAGCACTTTGAGATATCAGCTGATGTACGAAGGGCTATATAAATAAATTTGATTTGATTTGTGAATGGACAAAGTCATCAACAGCATTCATTCCATATGTGAAGACTGTGCATGATATGTCTCCAGGAGACGCCATCATAATCGCTACGGTAACACATTGAAACCAAAAGAAGTCGATTGTGACGGCGCGTCATGGAGACGTATCATGCGCGGTTTGAGCTTCAAGGGAGTCACGTTGCAGGCTAGCTCAGTGCTGCCCCCTCTAACTGCCTCAAGTTGAAGACCGATCAAGGTACTGTAGGCTGTACTGTAGTACTGTAGGCTGTACTGTAGTACTGTATGCTGTCTTCAGCATCTGAATTACTTAAAGTAGTTATCCTTGAACTCCTGCGGTGTCAATGAGAGGGGACATTTATATTCCTAGAACGTCTAACCATAGATCGGTCTGGTCTATAGATTGGTTTGGTCTGTGTTCTCCAGTCTATAGATTGGTTTGGTCTGTATTCTCTAGTCTATAGATTGGTTTGGTCTGTGTTCTGTGTTCTCCAGTCTATAGATTGGTGTGTTCTGTATTCTCCAGTCTATAGATTGGTTTGGTCTGTATTCTCCAGTCTGTGGTCTGTGTTCTGTATTCTCCAGTCTATAGATTGGTTTGGTCTGTATTCTCCAGTCTGTGGTCTGTGTTCTGTATTCTCCAGTCTGTGTTCTGTTTTCTCCAGTCTGTGTTCTGTTTTCTCCAGTCTGTGTTCTGTATTCTCCAGTCTGTGTTCTGTATTCTCCAGTCTGTGGTCTGTGTTCTGTATTCTCCAGTCTGTGGTCTGTGTTCTGTATTCTCCAGTCTGTGGTCTGTGTTCTGTATTCTCCAGTCTGTGTTCTGTATTCTCCAGTCTGTGTTCTGTATTCTCCAGTCTGTGTTCTGTATTCTCCAGTCTGTGTTCTGTATTCTCCAGTCTGTGTTCTGTGTTCTGTATTCTCCAGTCTGTGTTCTGTGTTCTGTATTCTCCAGTCTGTGTTCTGTGTTCTGTATTCTCCAGTCTGTGTTCTGTATTCTCCAGTCTGTGTTCTGTATTCTCCAGTCTGTGTTCTGTATTCTCCAGTCTGTGTTCTGTATTCTCCAGTCTGTGTTCTGTATTCTCCAGTCTGTGTTCTGTATTCTCCAGTCTGTGTTCTGTGTTCTGTATTCTCCAGTCTGTGTTCTGTATTCTCCAGTCTGTGTTCTGTGTTCTGTATTCTCCAGTCTGTGTTCTGTGTTCTGTATTCTCCAGTCTGTGTTCTGTATTCTCCAGTCTGTGTTCTGTGTTCTGTTTCTCCAGTCTGTGTTCTGTATTCTCCAGTCTGTGGTCTGTGTTCTGTATTCTCCAGTCTGTGTTCTGTATTCTCCAGTCTGTGTTCTGTATTCTCCAGTCTGTGTTCTGTGTTCTGTATTCTCCAGTCTGTGTTCTGTATTCTCCAGTCTGTGTTCTGTGTTCTGTATTCTCCAGTCTGTGTTCTGTGTTCTGTATTCTCCAGTCTGTGTTCTGTATTCTCCAGTCTGTGTTCTGTATTCTCCAGTCTGTGGTCTGTATTCTCCAGTCTGTGGTCTGTATTCTCCAGTCTGTGTTCTGTATTCTCCAGTCTGTGTTCTGTGTTCTGTATTCTCCAGTCTGTGGTCTGTATTCTCCAGTCTGTGTTCTGTATTCTCCAGTCTGTGTTCTGTATTCTCCAGTCTGTGTTCTGTATTCTCCAGTCTGTGATCTGTTCTCTCCAGTCTGTGTTCTGTATTCTCCAGTCTGTGTTCTGTATTCTCCAGTCTGTGATCTGTTCTCTCCAGTCTGTGTTCTGTATTCTCCAGTCTGTGTTCTGTATTCTCCAGTCTGTGTTCTGTATTCTCCAGTCTGTGTTCTGTATTCTCCAGTCTGTGTTCTGTATTCTCCAGTCTGTGTTCTGTGTTCTGTATTCTCCAGTCTGTGTTCTGTATTCTCCAGTCTGTGTTCTGTGTTCTGTATTCTCCAGTCTGTGTTCTGTATTCTCCAGTCTGTGTTCTGTATTCTCCAGTCTGTGTTCTGTGTTCTGTATTCTCCAGTCTGTGTTCTGTATTCTCCAGTCTGTGTTCTGTATTCTCCAGTCTGTGTTCTGTGTTCTGTATTCTCCAGTCTGTGTTCTGTGTTCTGTGTTCTGTGTTCTGTGTTCTGTATTCTCCAGTCTGTGTTCTGTATTCTCCAGTCTGTGTTCTGTATTCTCCAGTCTGTGTTCTGTATTCTCCAGTCTGTGTTCTGTGTTCTGTATTCTCCAGTCTGTGTTCTGTATTCTCCAGTCTGTGTTCTGTATTCTCCAGTCTGTGTTCTGTGTTCTGTATTCTCCAGTCTGTGGTCTGTGTTCTGTGTTCTGTATTCTCCAGTCTGTGGTCTGTGTTCTGTGTTCTGTGTTCTGTATTCTCCAGTCTGTGTTCTGTATTCTCCAGTCTGTGTTCTGTATTCTCCAGTCTGTGATCTGTATTCTCCAGTCTGTGTTCTGTATTCTCCAGTCTGTGGTCTGTGTTCTGTGTTCTGTGTTCTGTATTCTCCAGTCTGTGTTCTGTGTTCTGTATTCTCCAGTCTGTGTTCTGTATTCTCCAGTCTGTGTTCTGTATTCTCCAGTCTGTGTTCTGTATTCTCCAGTCTGTGTTCTGTATTCTCCAGTCTGTGATCTGTTCTCTCCAGTCTGTGTTCTGTGTTCTGTATTCTCCAGTCTGTGTTCTGTATTCTCCAGTCTGTGTTCTGTATTCTCCAGTCTGTGTTCTGTGTTCTGTTCTCTCCAGTCTGTGTTCTGTATTCTCCAGTCTGTGTTCTGTATTCTCCAGTCTGTGTTCTGTATTCTCCAGTCTGTGATCTGTTCTCTCCAGTCTGTGTTCTGTGTTCTGTATTCTCCAGTCTGTGTTCTGTATTCTCCAGTCTGTGTTCTGTATTCTCCAGTCTGTGTTCTGTATTCTCCAGTCTGTGTTCTGTATTCTCCAGTCTGTGTTCTGTATTCTCCAGTCTGTGTTCTGTATTCTCCAGTCTGTGTTCTGTGTTCTGTATTCTCCAGTCTGTGTTCTGTGTTCTGTGTTCTGTATTCTCCAGTCTGTGTTCTGTGTTCTGTATTCTCCAGTCTGTGTTCTGTGTTCTGTGTTCTGTATTCTCCAGTCTGTGTTCTGTATTCTCCAGTCTGTGTTCTGTGTTCTGTATTCTCCAGTCTGTGTTCTGTGTTCTGTGTTCTGTATTCTCCAGTCTGTGTTCTGTGTTCTGTATTCTCCAGTCTGTGTTCTGTATTCTCCAGTCTGTGTTCTGTGTTCTGTGTTCTGTATTCTCCAGTCTGTGTTCTGTGTTCTGTATTCTCCAGTCTGTGTTCTGTATTCTCCAGTCTGTGTTCTGTGTTCTGTATTCTCCAGTCTGTGTTCTGTGTTCTGTGTTCTCCAGTCTGTATTCTGTATTCTCCAGTCTGTGTTCTGTATTCTCCAGTCTGTGATCTGTATTCTGTATTCTCCAGTCTGTGTTCTGTGTTCTGTATTCTGTATTCTCAGTCTGTGTTCTGTGTTCTGTGTTCTGTGTTCTCCAGTCTGTATTCTGTATTCTCCAGTCTGTGTTCTGTATTCTCCAGTCTGTGTTCTGTGTTCTGTATTCTCCAGTCTGTGTTCTGTGTTCTGTATTCTCCAGTCTGTGTTCTGTATTCTCCAGTCTGTGTTCTGTGTTCTGTGTTCTGTATTCTCCAGTCTGTGTTCTGTGTTCTGTGTTCTGTGTTCTGTGTTCTGTGTTCTCCAGTCTGTGTTCTGTGTTCTGTATTCTCCAGTCTGTGTTCTGTATTCTCCAGTCTGTGTTCTGTGTTCTGTGTTCTGTATTCTCCAGTCTGTGTTCTGTGTTCTGTGTTCTGTATTCTCCAGTCTGTGTTCTGTGTTCTGTGTTCTGTGTTCTGTGTTCTGTGTTCTGTATTCTCCAGTCTGTGATCTGTTCAGGGTCACATTTCTTTCCCTGCAGTGTTGAAGCTGCGTTGCCATGGTGACTTGGTACTGTGCGGTTCAGAAACATTATACAATCTCTTTTCAATTAGAGAAATGGAATGGTACACTAAAAGACAATGTACGCCGATTATAGTTTCAATTTGCTATTTAATTCAAAATATCCTTTGGGTGTCTTGAAAGGTGAGAGTAAAAATGCGATTTTCATCATTGTAAATTGATTTGAAAAATTCTTATAAACGGAGAGAAAAAACATCTAAAAAATGGCATCAGTGTAACCAGACAATGAATGATTCTTTAATTGAATAAATAAACCAGAATAAAACATGTGCTGCTGCTGGAGACAGAGGGGTTTGGATGAGGACGAGAGAGACAAGAAACAATTATCATCCATAACAGTGAAACTATTTATTTTTTTAAATGTCGCCACTCAGCTGTTTGCATGGCAACAACAGATTAGCCAGCTGTTTGCATGGCAACAACAGATTAGCCACATAAATGCTGACACTTCACCAAGAATCTCACTGAAAACTCTAAATGACTCAAAGCCTTTAGTCCTGAACCAGACCTGCTTTCTTCAACAAGAAAAAAACTAAACTGTCCGTATTTTAATTCTTTTTTTTAATTAAACAAAAATACAAGTTCTGCCTTAAGACTAAATGACTAACTAGTAGTGCATTCACAATACCATTGTCAATGTTATTACATATTTTTGGATCTTGTGATATTTAATGTCATCTATGGTTTGACCTCAGAAGTGATGACAATTTCTAGAAGTTCCAGAATGCATTGCTGCCCCAGTAATATTGGACCAATCATTATCCAGTATGTTCTGATTGACAGACAGAGAGCCAAGCCCTCATAGCCACTGTGTTCTGCTCTTAGCAGAATACACGTCCCAATGGCGCAAAATGATAAATTGCGACACCCTTTTAGGGTCACCAAACCAAGAACCTGGACTGTAAAAACACAAAAGAACACCAGAGTCAGGCTCAGGTTGCATCCAAAATGGCCCCTTTCCCCTTACATAGTATACTACTGTTGACCATTGGCTCCTGGTGAAAAGTGGTGTTACTCAGACCTCTCCTCAGGGACCCCCAGTTGTTCCATGGGCCAGTGTTACCAGACCCCCAGTTGTTCCATGGGCCAGTGTTACTCGAACTTCCCAGCTGTTCCATGGGCCAGTGTTACTGGGACCCCTGCTGTTCCATGGGCCAGTGTTACTGGGACCCCCTGTGCTGTTCCATGGCCAGTGTTACTGGGACCCCCCCAGGTTGTTCCAGGGCCAGTGTTCAGACCCCCAGCTGTTCCATGGGCCAGTGTTACTGGGACCCCAGACCTCAGAAGTCTGTTACTGGGACCCCCCAGTTGTTCCATGGGCCAGTGTTACTGTAGGGACCCCCAGTTGTTCCATGGGCCAGTGTTAGTTGTTCCATACAAAGGGACCCCCAGTTGTTCCATGGGCCAGTGTTACTGGGACCTCTCAGTTGTTCAATGTATTTAATATATACCAGAGCTAGCAGACCTGATTTAACTGGTCAACTAACCCTGAAGCCCTTGACAAGGTGAATCAGATGAGGTAGTTCAGGGCTACAACGCATGTTGTGCAACATCCCAGAGGAGAGGAGAGGTTTGAGGGTAATGGGGACAACATCAGTCATTCACCAAATGATCACCTTCCCACAGGCGTTATCATCATCTCTTCAACTTCTTCTCTAACCCCTCCCTGACCCTGACCCCCTGACCCCAGGTGAGTCTGTTTTAGCGCCCCTGGGTAGGGGCCTGGCCTCTCTGAGAAGACAGCCCTGCCTCTTTCCTCTTCCTGGTTCATAGTGTCTGTTTGTTTCCCCCGCCAAGGCCTCCCTCTCCCCTGGAATCTGGGGATGCAACAGGTCTGGAGCCAGACGGCTGCTACTGGCACTTCAGTCATCTCAGTCTGGTGGGGGCTGTGGTGATGTCTGGAGGAAGAGGAGACCCAGCTAATGCTGTCCATCCTTCCTAGCAGCCCCGTCACCCTCCCTCCCGACTCGGTCCCCTGCTGCAGGGTGTCCTGAGAGGTGATGAGAAGGTCGCCTTGGCTGTCCAGAGAGACTGCAGGGCTGGAACCGGCAGCCTGCCCGAATTGCTGGCACATCTCCCTGCTGTTTTCAAGCTCCTTCTGTGGGGTCCCATCTGGACCAGTCCCGGCTCCCTGCTGCAGCTCCTGGAGGATGGAGGAGGATGAGGCCTCATCCATGGAGATCTTGGGGTAGGAGCAGGGAGTCGACTCCCCGGGGTACAGGGCCTGGGCGGACTCCGGGGGCGCTCCACTGGGCCTGCAGGGGAAGTGTATGCGGCGCCCTCCAAGGGTGCGTTGCGTTGCCGGGTGCTGACCTGCGGCGTCCCTCATCCTCAGAGCTGGTGGAGGAGGTGGTGGAGTGAGCGGGCGATGGCCCCAGCGGGGGAGGATGTGGGGCTGGAGAGGGTGGAGTTGTCTCGGGGGGCTGGGGGCGTGGCATGGGGTCCAGCCAGAACCCAGAGGAATCAGAGTCCTCTCCCACCAGGTCCAATAAGAACGCAGACTGGTGATGTCGCTGACGACTCCTGGGCATCAGCGGCTCCACCCCCCAAGGCCTCGGGTGCAGCCAATGAGGATGAGGAGGAGCGGTCCGAGTCGCCCATAGCAGCAGCGGGATGTACAGGTGAAGCAGCACCAACCAGGACCCCGGCGCCATCTCCTACAGCCCGCGTGGAGCGTCGTCCCCTGGCATGGAGCTGCAGGATGGCCCCCTCACTCAGGTCACTGTCTGAGTCCGAACTCCAGCCCTCGATCTCCCGACGAACCAGAGAGTCAAAGAAGGCCATCATACGAGGATCCTCCTGGATGGACTGAGATGACATGAGAAAGATGCAATCGTACTTCAATTCATCCCCCCAGAGTATGTGTGTGTGTGTGTGTGTGTTACCTGTGAGACGTAGTCGTGCCTCAGGCCGCTGCCGCTGTTCAGCACCAGGCTGATATACTCCTCATGGCTGTACAGACTCCTGGACTTATTCTCCACACAACCATCCAGGTCGCCCAGACTCTCTGTCTGCTGGTAGGGGCTCCACGCCTGGGGTGGGGGGGGGATAAGAGGAGAGACGAGGCAGAGGTCAGGTTTAGAAAGCCTGTATCAGCTTTCACACTTCTGGTACAGACCTAGAGCCGCTGTAGCAGAGGAGACTAGAGCCGCTGTAGCAGAGGAGACCTAGAGCCGCTGTGGCAGAGGAGCCCTAGAGCCGCTGCGGCAGAGGAGACCTAGAGCCGCTGTAGCAGAGGAGCCCTAGAGCCGCTGCGGCAGAGGAGCCCTAGAGCCGCTGCGGCAGAGGAGCCCCTAGAACCGCTGCGGCAGAGGAGACCTAGAGCCGCTGCGGCAGAGGAGACCTAGAGCCGCTGCGGCAGAGGAGACCTAGAGCCGCTGTAGCAGAGGAGACCTAGAGCCGCTGTAGCAGAGGAGACCTAGAGCCGCTGTAGCAGAGGAGACCTAGAGCCGCTGTAGCAGAGGAGACCTAGAGCCGCTGGGGGGAGAGGAGACTAGAGCCGCTGCAGCAGAGGAGACCTAGAGCCGCTGCGGGAGAGGAGACCTAGAGCCGCTGCGTGAGAGGAGAACTAGAGCCGCTGCGGGAGAGGAGACCTAGAGCCGCTGCGTGAGAGGAGACCTAGAGCCGCTGCGTGAGAGGAGACCTAGAGCCGCTGTAGCAGAGGAGACCTAGAGCCGCTGTAGCAGAGGAGACCTAGAGCCGCTGCGTGAGAGGAGACCTAGAGCCGCTGTAGCAGAGGAGACCTAGAGCCGCTGCGTGAGAGGAGACCTAGAGCCGCTGCGTGAGAGGAGACCTAGAGCCGCTGCGGGAGAGGAGACTAGAGCCGCTGCGGCAGAGGAGACCTAGAGCCGCTGCGGCAGAAGAGACCTAGAGCCGCTGCGTGAGAGGAGACCTAGACCCGCTGCGTGAGAGGAGACCTAGAGCCGCTGCGTGAGAGGAGACCTAGAGCCGCTGCGTGAGAGGAGACTAGAGCCGCTGCGGCAGAGGAGACTAGAGCCGCTGCGGCAGAGGAGACTAGAGCCGCTGCGGCAGAGGAGACTAGAGCCGCTGCGGCAGAGGAGACTAGAGCCGCTGCGTGAGAGGAGACCTAGAGCCGCTGCGGCAGAGGAGACTAGAGCCGCTGCGTGAGAGGAGACCTAGAGCCGCTGCGGGAGAGGAGACTAGAGCCGCTGTAGCAGAGAGCGTTATGATGATGAACCGACATCTTCCTTCGACAAGCTTGTCAAAAGGGGACAGATGGCGAAGGAGATGAGTCGTCTGTCTTCACCTCAGGCCCTGTGATTCATGAGGGACAGTGAGTTATCATGACTGAAGACCTGAGAGCCATACAGGATGGGAAACCACCAAGTGAGGAATGAGTTACTACCGTTACCCTTTCAGAGGGTTTAAGGAGTCGAGCGGCTGAGATAATGATTCTGATGGCACGGCGAGCACCCAGGCGGTTTCTCCTTTTCTTGCAAACAACTACCTTCAAGATTCTGTGCATTTTTTTTAAAAGTACTCAAACAACCGAACTGATGAACTTTAAAATCATGATGATGTAATCAATTGATGTTCATGATGTAATGTGGATATGTCACTGATGATTTCATGAACCACTGATGAACCAAATCATTGTATTAAGTCATACACCCACCCACGACCTGTGATTTGAATGATTATTAAAACGGTAAAATTAAAAAATAATAATCTACGACTTAACTACTGACCTTGATGACCTTCTCGACCCCGGGAGGAGCAGATCATATTGGTGCTGGGGTTGAACCGGACTTGGTTCACGATGGAGCGGTGACCTTTCAGGACCATGGACGCTCCGTTGACCACACGCCCGGGCCTCCTGCAAGGGAGAGACGGAGAAATAGAGACGTGTCATCTGTAACCATGTTTCCATCCAAACATTTCATGAGGATGAATTACCCCGACGTATAAAGACAAGCCACGACTGAAACATGAAATGTTCGACAAGACAAATGTGTTAGTTTCGACGTGGATCTGTTTGTGTCCAGCAGAAACGCCTTTATGCGCAAATATTGATATAATAACCGTCATATTGAAGTAAACTGAGTCATGCGACGATATGTTGTCTGGTCCTCCCGCTACGACTCGGGGGCCTAGTGGTTAGAGAGTTGGTCTGGTCCTCCCACTACGACTCGGGGCCTAGTGGTTTGAGAGTTGGTCTGGTCCTCCCGCTACGACTCGGGACTAGTGGTTAGAGAGTTGGTCTGGTCCTCCCCACTACGACTCGGGGCCTAGTGGTTTGAGAGTTGGTCTGGTCCTCCCACTACGACTCGGGGCCTAGTGGTTTGAGAGTTGGTCTGGTCCCCCCGCTACGACTCGGGGCCTAGTGGTTTGAGAGTTGGTCTGGTCCTCCCACTACGACTCGGGGCCTAGTGGTTGCAATACGTAACT
>NW_024608608.1:52500-69802 GCF_018296145.1 Oncorhynchus tshawytscha | reverse complement strand
GGGAGAGAGGATGGAGAGGATGGGGGATGGGGAGGAGAGAGGATGGAGAGGATGGGGGATGGGGAGGAGAGAGGATGGAGAGGATGGGGGATGGGGAGGAGAGAGGGATGGAGAGGATGGGGATGGGGAGGAGGATGGGGGATGGGATGGGAGGAGGAGGATGGAGAAGAGAGGGGATGGGGAGGAGAGAGGATGGAGAGGATGGGGGATGGGGAGGAGATGGAGGGATGGGGAGATGGAGAAGGGATGGGGGATGGGGAGGAGAGAGGATGGAGAGGATGGGGGATGGGGAGGAGAGAGGATGGAGAGGATGGGGGATGGGGAGGAGAGAGGATGGAGAGGATGGGGGATGGGGAGGAGAGAGGATGGAGAGGATGGGGGATGGGGAGGAGAGAGGATGGAGAGGAGAGGGGATGGGGAGGAGAGAGGATGGAGAGGAGAGGGGATGGGGAGGAGGGAGAGGGGATGGAGAGGAGAGGGATGGAGAGGAGATGGGGATGGGGAGGAGAGGGGATGGAGAGGAGAGAGGATGGAGAGGAGAGAGAGGGATGATGGGGGATGGAGAGGAGAGGGATGGAGAGGAGAGGGGATGGAGAGGAGAGAGGATGGAGAGGAGAGGGGATGGGGGATGGAGAGAGGGAGGGGATGGAGAGGGAGGAGGGGATGGAGAGGAGAGGGGATGGGGGATGGAGAGGAGAGGGATGGAGAGGAGAGGGGATGGAGAGGAGAGGGGATGGAGAGGAGAGAGGATGGAGAGGAGAGGGATGGGGGATGGGGAGGAGAGGGGATGGGGGATGGGGAGAGAGGAGAGAGGATGGGGGGATGGAGAGGAGAGAGAGGGATGGAGAGGAGAGGGGATGGGGGATGGAGAGGAGAGGGGATGGAGGGATGGGAGGAGAGAGGATGGGGGATGGAGAGGAGAGGGGATGGGGGATGGGGAGGAGAGAGATGGGGGATGGGGAGGAGAGGGATGGAGAGGAGAGAGGATGGGGGGATGGAGAGGAGAGAGGGATGGAGAGGAGAGGGATGGGGTATGGAGGGAGAGGGGATGGAGAGGAGAGGGGATGGAGAGGAGAGGGGATGGGGAGGAGAGGGATGGAGAGGAGAGGGATGGAGAGGAGAGGGGATGGGGAGGAGAGGGGATGGAGAGGAGAGGGGATGGAGAGGAGAGGGGATGGGGAGGAGAGAGGGATGGAGAGGGAGAGGGGATGGGGGATGGAGAGGAGAGGGGATGGAGAGGAGAGGGATGGAGAGGGAGAGGGGATGGAGAGGAGAGAGGATGGAGAGGAGAGGGGATGGGGATGGGGAGGAGAGGGGGATGGAGAGGAGAGAGGATGGGGATGGAGAGGAGAGAGGATGGGGGATGGGGAGGGGAGGGGATGGGGATGGAGAGGAGAGGGGATGGGGATGGGGAGGAGAGAGGATGGGGGATGGGGAGGAGAGGGGATGGGGGATGGGGAGGAGAGGGGATGGGGGATGGAGAGGGAGAGGGGATGGGGGATGGGGAGGAGAGGGGATGGGGAATGGAGAGGAGAGGGGATGGGGGATGGGGAGGAGAGAGGATGGGGGATGGGGAGGAGAGGGATGGGGGATGGGGAGGAGAGAGGATGGGGGGATGGAGAGGAGAGAGGATGAGGAGGAGAGAGTGGATGGGGGATGGAGAGGAGAGGGGATGAGGGATGGGGAGGAGAGAGGATGGGGGATGGAGAGGAGAGAGGATGAGGAGGAGAGAGTGGATGGGGGATGGAGAGGAGAGAGGATGAGGAAGAGAGAGTGGATGGGGGATGGAGAGGAGAGAGGATGAGGAAGAGAGAGTGGATGGGGGATGGAGAGGAGAGGGGATGAGGAAGAGAGAGTGGATGGGGGATGGAGAGGAGAGAGGATGAGGAAGAGAGAGTGGATGGGGGATGGAGAGGAGAGGGATGAGGAAGAGAGAGTGGATGGGGGATGGAGAGGAGAGAGGATGAGGAAGAGAGATTGGATGGGGGATGGAGAGGAGAGAGGATGAGGAAGAGAGAGTGGATGGGGGATGGAGAGGAGAGGGGATGAGGAAGAGAGAGTGGATGGGGGATGGAGAGGAGAGAGGGATGAGGAAGAGAGAGTGGATGGGGGATGGAGAGGAGAGGGGATGAGGAAGAGAGAGTGGATGGGGATGGAGAGGAGAGGGGATGAGGAAGAGAGAGTGGATGGGGGATGGAGAGGAGAGGGGATGAGGAAGAGAGAGTGGATGGGGGATGGAGAGGAGAGAGGATGAGGAAGAGAGAGTGGATGGGGGATGGAGAGGAGAGAGGATGAGGAAGAAAGAGTGGATGGGGGATGGAGAGGAGAGGGGATGAGGAAGAGAGAGTGGATGGGGGATGGAGAGGAGAGAGGATGAGGAAGAGAGAGTGGATGGGGGATGGAGAGGAGAGAGGATGAGGAAGAGAGAGTGGATGGGGGATGGAGAGGAGAGAGTGGATGGTGGATGGAGAGGAGAGAGGATGAGGAAGAGAGAGTGGATGGGGGATGAGGAAGAGAGAGTGGATGGGGGATGGAGAGGAGAGGGGATGAGGAAGAGAGACTGGATGGGGGATGGAGAGGAGAGAGGATGAGGAAGAGAGAGTGGATGGTTGATGGAGAGGAGAGAGGATGAGGAAGAGAGAGTGGATGGGGGATGGAGAGGAGAGAGGATGAGGAAGAGAGAGTGGATGGGGGATGGAGAGGAGAGAGGATGAGGAAGAGAGAGGGATGGGGGATGAGGAAGAGAGAGTGGATGGGGGATGGAGAGGAGAGAGGATGAGGAAGAGAGAGAGATGGGGGATGAGGAAGAGAGAGTGGATGGGGGATGGAGAGGAGAGAAGATGGGGGATGGAGAGGAGAGAGGATGGGGATGGAGAGGAGAGAGGATGGGGGATGGAGAGGAGAGAAGATGAGGAAGAGAGAGTGGATGGGGGATGGAGAGGAGAGGGATGAGGAAGAGAGAGGATGGGGGATGGAGAGGAGAGAGGATGAGGAAGAGAGAGTGGATGGGGGATGGAGAGGAGAGAGGATGGGGGATGGAGAGGAGAGAGGATGGGGGATGGAGAGGAGAGAAGATGAGGAAGAGAGAGTGGATGGGGATGGGGAGGAGAGGGGATGGAGAGGAGAGAGGATGAGGAAAGAGAGAGTGGATGGGGGATGGAGAGGAGAGAGGATGGGGGATGGGGAGGAGAGAGGATGGGGGATGGAGAGGAGAGAGGATGAGGAAGAGAGAGTGGATGGGGGATGGGGAGGAGAGGGGAGGAAGAGAGAGTGGATGGGGGATGGAGAGGAGAGAGGATGAGGAAGAGAGAGTGGATGGGGGATGGGGAGGAGAGAGGATGAGGAAGAGAGAGTGGATGGGGGATGGAGAGGGAGGATGGGGGATGGGGAGGAGAGGGGATGGGGGATGGGGAGGAGAGAAGATGAGGAAGAGAGAGTGGATGGGGGATGGAGAGGAGAGGGGATGGGGGATGGGGAGGAGAGGGATGAGGAAGAGAGAGTGGATGGGGATGGAGAGGAGAGAAGATGAGGAAGAGAGAGGATGGGGGATGGAGAGGAGAGAAGATGAGGAAGAGAGAGTGGATGGGGGATGGAGAGGAGAGAAGATGAGGAAGAGAGAGGGATGGGGATGGAGAGGAGAGAAGATGAGGAAGAGAGAGTGGATGGGGGATGGAGAGGAGAGAGAAGATGAGGAAGAGAGAGTGGATGGGGATGGGGAGGAGAGGGGATGGGGGATGGGGAGGAGAGAGGATGAGGGATGGGGAGGAGAGGGGATGGGGGATGGGGAGGAGGGGGATGGGGGATGGGGAGGAGAGAGGATGGGGGATGGGGAGGAGAGGGATGAGGGATGGGGAGGAGAGGGGATGGGGATGGGGAGGAGAGGGGATGGGAGGAGGGGGGATGGGGAGGAGAGGGATGGGGAGGAGAGGGGATGGGGGATGGGGATGGGGGATGGGGAGGAGAGGGGATGGGGGATGGGGAGGAGAGAAGATGAGGAAGAGAGAGTGGATGGGGGATGGAGAGGAGAGAAGATGAGGAAGAGAGAGGGATGGGGATGGAGAGGAGAGAAGATGAGGAAGAGAGAGTGGATGGGGGATGGAGAGGAGAGAAGATGAGGAAGAGAGAGTGGATGGGGGATGGGGAGGAGAGGGGATGGGGGATGGGGAGGAGAGGATGAGGGATGGGGAGGAGAGGGGATGGGGGATGGGGAGGAGAGGGGATGGGGGATGGGGAGGAGAGAGGATGGGGGATGGGGAGGAGAGGGATGAGGGATGGGGAGGAGAGGGGATGGGGGATGGGGAGGAGAGGGGATGGGAGGAGGGGGATGGGGAGGAGAGGGGATGGGGAGGAGAGGGGATGGGGGATGGGGGATGGGGATGGGGAGGAGAGGGGATGGGGGATGGGGAGGAGAGAGGATGGGGAGGACAGGGGATGGGGGGATGGGGAGGAGAGAGGATGGGGGATGGGGAGGAGAGGGGATGGGGAGGAGAGGGATGGGGGATGGGGAGGAGAGGGGATGGGGGATGGGGGATGGGGAGGAGAGGGGATGGGGAGGAGAGGGGATGGGGGATGGGGAGGAGAGGGGATGGGGGATGGGGAGGAGAGGGGCTGGGGAGGAGAGGGATGGGGAGGAGAGGGGATGGGGAGGAGAGGGGATGGGGGATGGGGAGGAGAGGGGATGAGGAGGAGAGAGGGGATGGGGATGGGGAGGGAGAGATGATGGGGGATGCGGAGGAGAGGGGATGAGGAGGAGAGGGGATGGGGATGGGGAGGAGAGAGGATGGGGAGGAGAGGGGATGAGGAGGAGAGAGGATGGGGAGGAGAGGGGATGGGGAGGAGAGAGGATGGGGAGGAGAGGGGATGGGGAGGAGAGAGGATGGGGAGGAGAGGGGATGGGGAGGAGAGAGGATGGGGAGGAGAGGGGATGGGGGATGCGGAGGAGAGAGGATGGGGAGGAGAGGGATGGGGATGCGGAGGAGAGGATGAGGAGGAGAGAGGGGATGGGGGATGGGGAGGAGAGGGGATGAGGAGGAGAGAGGGGATGGGGGATGCGGAGGAGGGGATGAGGGATGGGGAGGAGAGGGGATGGGGATGGGGAGGAGAGGATGGGGAGGAGAGGGATGGGGGATGCGGAGGAGAGGAGATGAGGAGGAGAGAGGGGATGGGGGATGCGGAGGAGAGGGGATGAGGGATGGGGAGGAGAGGGGATGGGGATGGGGAGGAGAGAGGATGGGGAGGAGAGAGGATGGGGGATGCGGAGGAGAGGAGATGAGGAGGAGAGAGGGGATGGGGGATGCGGAGGAGAGGGGATGGAGGAGGAGAGAGGGGATGGGGGATGGGGAGGAGAGAGGATGGGGAGGAGAGAGGGTTGGGGAGGAGAGAGGATGGGGAGGAGAGGGGATGGGGAGGAGAGAGGATGGGGAGGAGAGGGGATGGGGGATGCGGAGGAGAGAGGATGGGGAGGAGAGAGGATGGGGAGGAGAGGGGATGGGGAGGGGAGAGAGGATGGGGAGGAGAGGGGATGGGGAGGAGAGAGGATGGGGAGGAGAGGGGATGGGGATGGGGAGGAGAGAGGATGGGGAGGAGAGGGGATGGGGGATGCGGAGGAGAGAGGATGAGGAGGAGAGAGGGGATGGGGATGGGGAGGAGAGCGGATGAGGAGGAGAGAGGGGATGGGGGATGCGGAGGAGAGGGGATGGAGGAGGAGAGAGGGGATGGGGATGGGGAGGAGAGAGGATGGGGAGGAGAGAGGGGATGGGGATGCGGAGGAGAGGGGATGGAGGAGGAGAGAGGGGATGGGGGATGGGGAGGAGAGAGGATGGGGAGGAGAGAGGGATGGAGGAGGAGAGAGGGGATGGGGATGCGGAGGAGAGAGGGGATGGAGGAGGAGAGAGGGGATGGGGGATGGGGAGGAGAGGGGGTGAGGGATGGGGAGGAGAGGGGATGGGGATGGGGAGGAGAGAGGATGGGGAGGAGAGAGGATGGGGGATGCGGAGGAGAGGAGATGAGGAGGAGAGGGGATGGGGGATGGGGAGGAGAGAGGATGGGGAGGAGAGAGGGTTGGGGAGGAGAGAGGATGGGGAGGAGAGGGGATGGGGAGGAGAGAGGATGGGGAGGAGAGGGGATGGGGGATGCGGAGGAGAGAGGATGGGGAGGAGAGAGGATGGGGAGGAGAGGGGATGGGGAGGAGAGAGGATGGGGAGGAGAGGGGATGGGGAGGAGAGAGGATGGGGAGGAGAGGGGATGGGGATGGGGAGGAGAGAGGATGGGGAGGAGAGAGGGATGGGGGATGGGGAGGAGAGCGGATGAGGAGGAGAGAGGGGATGGGGGATGCGGAGGAGAGGGGATGGAGGAGGAGAGAGGGGATGGGGGATGGGGAGGAGAGAGGATGGGGAGGAGAGGGGGATGGGGGATGCGGAGGAGAGGGAATGGAGGAGGAGAGAGGGGATGGGGGATGGGGAGGAGAGAGGATGGGGAGGAGAGAGGGATGGAGGAGGGAGAGGGGGGATGGGGGATGGGGAGGAGAGAGGGGGATGATGAGGAGAGGGAATGAAGAGGAGGAGAGGGGATGAAGAGGAGGAGAGGGGATGAAGAGGAGGAGAGGGGATGAAGAGGAGGAGAGAGGATGGGGACGAGAGGGGATGAAGAGGAGGAGAGGGGAAGGGGAGGAGAGAAGAGAAGAGGAGAGAAGAGGTGGAGAAGGGATGTTGAGAAGGTATGAGGAGAAGAGGAGAGATAATGGGGGGAGGAGAGGAGAAGAACGAATTGAGAGAATGTAGAAACCTTTTTTTCTTTCCACACCTACAATATTAGCGTGGAAAGTTAAACCACTCTCTCCTCCCCATCCCCTCTCCTACTCTTCTCTTCTCTTCTCTCCTCCCATCCCCTCTCCTACTCTTCTCTTCTCTCCTCCTCATTCCCTCTCCTACTCTTCTCTTCTCTTCTCTCCTCCCATCCCCTCTCCTACTCTTCTCTTCTCTCCTCCTCATTCCCTCTCCTACTCTTCTCTTCTCTCCTCCTCATTCCCTCTCCTACTCTTCTCTTCTCTCCTCCCAATCCCCTCTCCTACTCTTCTCTTCTATCCTCCTCATTCCCTCTCCTACTCTTCTCTTCTCTCCTCCCAATCCCCTCTCCTCCTCATCCCCTCTCTCCTCCTCATCACCTCTCTCCTCCTCATCCCCTCTCTCCTCCTCATCCCTTCTCTCCTTCTCATCCCCTCATCCACTCTCTCCTCATCCCATCTCTCCTTCTCATCCCCTCATCCCCTCTCTCCTCCTCATCCCCTCTCTCCTCCTCATCCCCTCTCTTCTCATCCCCTCTCTCCTCCCCATCACCTCTCTCCTCATCATCCCCTCTCTCCTCCCCGTCCCCTCTCTCCTTCTCATCCCCTCTCTCCTCCTCATCCCCTCTCTCCTCCTCACCACCTCTCTCCTCATCATCCCCTCTCTCCTCCTCACCACCTCTCTCCTAATCATCCCCTCTCTCCTCCCCGTCACCTCTCTCCTAATCATCCCCTCTCTCCTTCTCATCCCCTCTCTCCTCATCATCCCCTCTCTCCTCCCCATCACCTCTCTCCTCCCCATCCCCTCTCTCCTCATCATCCCTCTCTCTCCTCATCCCTCTCTCCCCCTCATCCCCTCTCTCCTCCTCATCCCCTCTCTCCTCCTCATCCCCTCTCTCCTCATCATCCCTCTCTCCTCCTCATCCCTCTCTCCTCCTCATCCCTCTCTCCTCCTCATCCCTCTCTCCTCCTCATCCCCTCTCTCCTCCTCATCCCCTCTCTCCTCATCATCCCCTCTCTCCTCATCATCCCTCTCTCCTCCTCATCCCTCTCTCCTCCTCATCCCCTCTCTCCTCATCATCCCCTCTCTCCTCATCATCCCCTCTCCTCCTCATCCCCTCTCTCCTCCTCATCCCCTCTCTCCTCCTCATTCATATTAGTATGCTGACCCTATTGGTCCTAGTCAACAGTAGTGCACTATAAAAGGAATAGGGTACCCTTCGGGATATCATTTTAGTAGTATAGCCCTACAATATACTAACCATTAACCTGGTCCCCAGGCTCAACTGCTACCACTGATTTAGTTAGTACTGGTTGGGTGCACCAGATTAACTAGCCATTGCTGTAATGGGGCGGCAGGGTAGTCTAGTGGTTAGAGCATTGGACTAGTAACCAGCAGGTAGTCTAGTGGTTAGAGCTTTGGACTAGTAACCAGCAGGTAGTCTAGTGGTTAGAGCTTTGGACTAGTAACCAGCAGGTAGTCTAGTGGTTAGAGCATTGGACTAGTAACCAGCAGGTAGTCTAGTGGTTAGAGCTTTGGACTAGTAACCAGCAGGTAGTCTAGTGGTTAGAGCTTTGGACTAGTAACCAGCAGGTAGTCTAGTGGTTAGAGCTTTGGACTAGTAACCAGCAGGTAGTCTAGTGGTTAGAGCTTTGGACTAGTAACCAGCAGGTAGTCTAGTGGTTAGAGCTTTGGACTAGTAACCAGCAGGTAGTCTAGTGGTTAGAGCTTTGGACTAGTAACCAGCAGGTAGTCTAGTGGTTAGAGCTTTGGACTAGTAACCAGCAGGTAGTCTAGTGGTTAGAGCTTTGGACTAGTAACCAGCAGGTAGTCTAGTGGTTAGAGCTTTGGACTAGTAACCAGCAGGTAGTCTAGTGGTTAGAGCGTTGGACTAGTAACCAGCAGGTAGTCTAGTGGTTAGAGCATTGGACTAGTAACCAGCAGGTAGTCTAGTGGTTAGAGTGTTGGACTAGTAACCAGCAGGTAGTCTAGTGGTTAGAGTGTTGGACTAGTAACCAGCAGGTAGTCTAGTGGTTAGAGCGTTGGACTCGTAACCAGCAGGTAGCCTAGTGGTTAGAGCGTTGGACTAGTAACCAGCAGGTAGCCTAGTGGTTAGAGCATTGGACTAGTAACCAGCAGGTAGCCTAGTGGTTAGAGCATTGGACTAGTAACCAGCAGGTAGCCTAGTGGTTAGAGCATTGGACTAGTAACCAGCAGGTAGCCTAGTGGTTAGAGCATTGGACTCGTAACCAGCAGGTAGTCTAGTGGTTAGAGCATTGGACTAGTAACCAGCAGGTAGCCTAGTGGTTAGAGCATTGGACTCGTAACCAGCAGGTAGCCTAGTGGTTAGAGCGTTGGACTAGTAACCAGCAGGTAGTCTAGTGGTTAGAGCATTGGACTAGTAACCAGCAGGTAGTCTAGTGGTTAGAGCATTGGACTAGTAACCAGCAGGTAGTCTAGTGGTTAGAGCATTGGACTAGTAACCAGCAGGTAGTCTAGTGGTTAGAGCGTTGGACTAGTAACCAGCAGGTAGTCTAGGGGTTAGAGCATTGGACTAGTAACCAGCAGGTAGCCTAGTGGTTAGAGCATTGGACTAGTAACCAGCAGGTAGCCTAGTGGTTAGAGCATTGGACTAGTAACCAGCAGGTAGTCTAGTGGTTAGAGCATTGGACTCGTCACCAAAAGGTTGCAATTTCAAACCCCGAGCTGACAAGGTACAAATCTGTCGTTCTGTCCCTGAACAGGTAGTTAACCCACCGTTCCTAGGCCGTCATTGAAAATACGAATTTGTTCTTAACTGACTTGCCCGGTTAAATAAAGGTTTAAAAAAATGACTTTAGTTTAGTAGTTGATAGGAACATACTTTAGACTCAAACAGAAAATTGCTGAGAGGTAGTTAGCCTGTCTATCTAATCTCTACCTAACCACACGTGGGTGACTCATTGCTGAGAGGTAGTTAGCCTGTCTATCTAATCTCTACCTAACCACACGTGGGTGACTCATTGCTGAGAGGTAGTTAGCCTGTCTATCTAATCTCTACCTAACCACACGTGGGTGACTCATTGCTGAGAGGTAGTTAGCCTGTCTATCTAATCTCTACCTAACCACACGTGGGTGACTCATTGCTGAGAGGTAGTTAGCCTGTCTATCTAATCTCTACCTACCCACACGTGGGTGACTCAATGCTGAGAGGTAGTTAGCCTGTCTATCTAATCTCTACCTAACCACACGTGGGTGACTCAATGCTGAGAGGTAGTTAGCCTGTCTATCTAATCTCTACCTAACCACACGTGGGTGACTCAATGCTGAGAGGTAGTTAGCCTGTCTATCTAATCTCTACCTAACCACACGTGGGTGACTCAATGCTGAGAGGTAGTTAGCCTGTCTATCTAATCTCTACCTAACCACACGTGGGTGACTCAATGCTGAGAGGTAGTTAGCCTGTCTATCTCTGGTCAGAAGTGGAGCACTATGTAGTGTTCGATTTGGGTCACGTTCTGAGTGTTGACTTGTTATGCTCCCATTGGTTAGCTAGTTAGTTATTATTAATATTAGTTAGTTATTTAATAAAACATGGATGTGGGGAAGGGAAGGGTGTCTCTGCAATAACAACTAACCACTAACAAGCTTAACCACTAACTAACCACTAACTAACCACTAACTAACCAAACTGGTAAGAGACAAACAAACACTCGAGCCACAGCCACCGCACACCCTCCCCATCCCACCGCACACCCTCCCCATCCCACCGCACACCCTCCCCATCCCACCGCACACCCTCCCCATCCCACCGCACACCCTCCCCATCCCACCGCACACCCTCCCCATCCCACCGCACACCCTCCCCAGTCCACCGCACACCCTCCCCATCCCACCGCACACCCTCCCCATCCCACCGCACACCCTCCCCTTCCCACCGCACACCCTCCCCATCCCACCGCACACCCTCCCCATCCCACCGCACACCCTCCCCATCCCACCGCACACCTCCCCATCCCACCGCACACCTCCCCTTCCCACCGCACACCCTCCCCATCCCACCGCACACCTCCCCATCCCACCGCACACCCTCCCCATCCCACCGCACACCCTCCCCAGTCCACCGCACACCCTCCCCATCCCACCGCACACCCTCCCCATCCCCGCACACCTCCCCATCCCACCGCACACCCTCCCCATCCCACCGCACACCCTCCCCATCCCACCGCACACCCTCCCCTTCCCACCGCACACCCTCCCCATCCCACCGCACACCCTCCCCATCCCACCGCACACCCTCCCCATCCCACCGCACACCCTCCCCATCCCACCGCACACCCTCCCTTCCCACCGCACACCCTCCCCATCCCACCGCACACCCTCCCCATCCCACCGCACACCCTCCCCATCCCACCGCACACCCTCCCCATCCCACCGCACACCCTCCCCTTCCCACCGCACACCCTCCCCATCCCACCGCACACCCTCCCCATCCCACCGCACACCCTCCCCATCCCACCGCACACCCTCCCCATCCCACCGCACACCCTCCCCATCCCACCGCACACCCTCCCCATCCCACCGCACACCCTCCTCATCCCACCGCACACCCTCCCCATCCCACCGCACACCCTCCCCATCCCACCGCACACCCTCCCCATCCCACCGCACACCCTCCCCATCCCAACGCACACCCTCCCTTCCCACCACACACCCTCCCCATCCCACCACACACCCTCCCCTTCCCACCACACACCCTCCCCTTCCCACCACACACCCTCCCCATCCCACCACACACCCTCCCCTTCCCACCACACACCCTCCCCATCCCACCACACACCCTCCCCATCCCACCACACACCCTCCCCATCCCACCACACACCCTCCCCATCCCACCACACACCCTCCCCATCCCACCACACACCCTCCCCAGTCCACCACACACCCTCCCCATCCCACCACACACCCTCCCCATCCCACCACACACCTCCCCTTCCCACCACACACCCTCCCCATCCCACCACACACCCTCCCCATCCCACCACACACCCTCCCCTTCCCACCACACACCCTCCCCATCCCACCACACACCTCCCCTTCCCACCACACCCCTCCCCATCCCACCACACACCCTCCCCTTCCCACCACACACCCTCCCCATCCCACCACACACCCTCCCCATCCCACCACACACCCTCCCCATCCCACCACACACCCTCCCCATCCCACCACACACCCTCCCCAGTCCACCACACACCCTCCCCATCCCACCACACACCCTCCCCAGTCCACCACACACCCTCCCCATCCCACCACACACCCTCCCCAGTCCACCACACACCCTCCCCATCCCACCACACACCCTCCCCATCCCACCACACACCCTCCCCATCCCACCACACACCCTCCCCATCCCACCACACACCCTCCCCATCCCACCACACACCCTCCCCATCCCACCACACACCCTCCCCATCCCACCACACACCTCCCCATCCCACCACACACCTCCCCATCCCACCACACACCCTCCCCATCCCACCACACACCCTCCCCTTCCCACCACACACCCTCCCCTTCCCACCACACACCCTCCCCATCCCACCACACACCCTCCCCATCCCACCACACACCCTCCCCATCCCACCACACACCCTCCCCATCCCACCACACACCCTCCCCATCCCACCACACACCCTCCCCTTCCCACCACACACCCTCCCCATCCCACCACACACCCTCCCCATCCCACCACACACCCTCCCCTTCCCACCACACACCCTCCCCATCCCACCACACACCCTCCCCATCCCACCACACACCCTCCCCATCCCACCACACACCCTCCCCATCCCACCACACACCCTCCCCATCCCACCACACACCCTCCCCATCCCACCACACACCCTCCCCATCCCACCACACACCCTCCCCTTCCCACCACACACCCTCCCCATCCCACCACACACCCTCCCCATCCCACCACACACCCTCCCCATCCCACCACACACCCTCCCCATCCCACCACACCCCTCCCCATCCCACCACACACCCTCCCCATCCCACCACACACCCTCCCCATCCCACCACACACCCTCCCCATCCCACCACACACCTCCCCTTCCCACCACACACCCTCCCCATCCCACCACACACCCTCCCCATCCCACCACACACCCTCCCCATCCCACCACACACCCTCCCCATCCCACCACACACCCTCCCCATCCCACCACACACCCTCCCCATCCCACCACACACCCTCCCCATCCCACCACACACCCTCCCCTTCCCACCACACACCCTCCCCATCCCACCACACACCCTCCCCCATCCCACCACACACCCTCCCCATCCCACCACACACCCTCCCCATCCCACCACACATCCTCCCCATTCCACCACACACCCTCCCCATCCCACCACACACCCTCCCCATCCCACCACACACAAATCAAATCAAATCAAATGTATTTATAAAGCCCTTCGTACATCAGCTGATATCTCAAAGTGCTGTACAGAAACCCAGAATAAATCCCCAAACAGCAAGCAATGCAGGTGTAGAAGCACGGTGGCTAGGAAAAACTCCCTAGAAAGGCCAAAACCTAGGAAGAAACCTAGAGAGGAACCAGGCTGTGTGGGGTGGCCAGTCCTCTTCTGGCTGTGCCGGGTAGAGAGGAACCAGACTATGAGGGGTGGCCAGTCCTCTTCTGGCTGTGCCGGGTAGAGAGGAACCAGACTATGAGGGGTGGCCAGTCCTCTTCTGGCTGTGCCGGGTAGAGAGGAACCAGGCTATGAGGGGTGGCCAGTCCTCTTCTGGCTGTGCCGGGTAGAGAGGAACCAGGCTATGAGGGGTGGCCAGTCCTCTTCTGGCTGTGCCGGGTAGAGAGGAACCAGGCTATGAGGGGTGGCCAGTCCTCTTCTGGCTGTGCCGGGTAGAGAGGAACCAGGCTATGAGGGGTGGCCAGTCCTCTTCTGGCTGTGCCGGGTAGAGAGGAACCAGGCTATGAGGGGTGGCCAGTCCTCTTCTGGCTGTGCCGGGTAGAGAGGAACCAGGCTATGAGGGGTGGCCAGTCCTCTTCTGGCTGTGCCGGGTAGAGAGGAACCAGGCTATGAGGGGTGGCCAGTCCTCTTCTGGCTGTGCCGGGTAGAGAGGAACCAGGCTATGAGGGATGGCCAGTCCTCTTCTGGCTGTGCCGGGTAGAGAGGAACCAGGCTATGAGGGGTGGCCAGTCCTCTTCTGGCTGTGCCGGGTAGAGAGGAACCAGGCTATGAGGGGTGGCCAGTCCTCTTCTGGCTGTGCCGGGTAGAGAGGAACCAGGCTATGAGGGTGGCCAGTCCTCTTCTGGCTGGGCCGGGTAGAGAGGAACCAGGCTATGAGGGGTGGCCAGTCCTCTTCTGGCTGTGCCGGGTGGAGATTATAACAGAACATGACCAAGATGTTCAAATGTTCATAAATGGGGCATGGTCCAATAATAATAAGGCAGAACAGTTGAAACTGGAGCAGCAGCACGGCCAGGAGTCATCATGTCAGGTAGTCCTGAGGCATGGTCCTAGGGCTCAGGTCCTCCGAGAGAGAGAAAGAAAGAGAGAATTAGAGAGAGCATATGTGGGGTGGCCAGTCCACACCCTCCCCTTCCCACCACACACCCTCCCCTTCCCACCACACACCCTCCCCAGTCCACCACACACCCTCCCCAGTCCACCACACACCCTCCCCTTCCCACCACACACCCTCCCCAGTCCACCACACACCCTCCCCTTCCCACCACACACCCTCCCCAGTCCACCACACACCCTCCCCTTCCCACCACACACCCTCCCCTTCCCACCACACACCCTCCCCTTCCCACCACACACCCTCCCCTTCCCACCACACACCCTCCCCAGCCCACCACACCCCCTCCCCAGTCCACCACACACCCTCCCCAGTCCACCACACCCCCTCCCCAGTCCACCACACACCCTCCCCAGTCCACCACACACCCTCCCCAGTCCACCACACCCCTCCCCTTCCCACCACACACCCTCCCCAGCCCACCACACACCCTCCCCAGTCCACCACACACCCTCCCCAGTCCACCACACACCTCCCCAGTCCACCACACACCCTCCCCAGTCCACCACACACCCTCCCCAGTCCACCACACACCCTCCCCAGTCCACCACACCCCCTCCCCAGTCCACCACACACCCTCCCCAGTCCACCACACACCCTCCCCAGTCCACCACACCCCTCCCCAGTCCACCACACCCTCCCCAGTCCACCACACACCCTCCCCAGTCCCTCCCCACACCCCCAGTCCACCACACACCCACACCCTCCCCAGTCCACCAGACACCCTCCCCAGCCCACCACACACCCTCCCCATCCCACCACACACCCTCCCCAGTCCACCACACACCCTCCCCAGTCCACCACACACCCTCCCCAGTCCCTCCCCACACCCCCAGTCCACCACACACCTCCCCAGTCCACCACACACCCTCCCCAGTCCACCACACACCCTCCCCAGTCCACCACACACCCTCCCCAGTCCACCACACACCCTCCCCAGCCCACCACACACCCTCCCCAGTCCCTCCCCACACCCCCAGTCCACCACACACCCACACCCTCCCCAGTCCACCACACACCCTCCCCAGCCCACCACACACCCTCCCCAGTCCACCACACACCCTCCCCAGTCCACCACACACCTCCCCAGTCCACCACACACCCTCCCCAGTCCCTCCCCACACCCCCAGTCCACCACACACCCACACCCTCCCCAGCCCACCACACACCCTCCCCATCCCACCACAGTTGTTCCCCATTCTAATTAAAAGCCCTTCTTAATTACTAACGTCACTCAAGGTGGGCTGCAATGCATGAGAAGAGGCTCCTTCCAATCGCCTGTGTGTGTGTGTGTGTGTGTGTGTGTGTGTGTGTGTGTGTGTGTGTGTGTGTGTGTGTGTGTGTGTGTGTGTGTGTGTGTGTGTGTGTGTGTGTGTGTGTGTGTGTGTACCCTCGTGGTCTCGGTTCCAATCTGTTTCTACTCTGACTGTCTAATTTGGTTTCTTTATTATGGAGTCTGAGATTATTAATATGTTAATTATCCACAGAGATTTATGGTTGTTTCTTAGTAATTTTATGAGCCTTTTGACTCTCTTACCTCTTCGTCTCTTTCTTTCTCTCTTACTTCCTTCTTCATTAAATAAATAAATATTCCCTTTCTCTCTTCATTCCTTTAATTTCCCCTCTTCCTTCTCACTTCTTAATTTATTCTCCTCAATTTCTTCCTCCCTCATCTCGCCCTTCCTCCCTAATCTCTACCTTCCTCCATCTCACTCTTCCTCCTTCATCTCGCCCTTCCTCCATCTCACTCTTCCTCCTTCATCTCGCTCTTCCTCCCTCCTCTCGCCCTTCCTCATCTCACTCTTCCTCCATCTCACTCTTCCTCCCTCATCTTGCCCTTCCTCCATCTCACTCTTCCTCCCTCATCTCGCTCTTCCTCCCTCATCTCGCTCTTCCTCCCTCATCTCGCCCTTCCTCCCTCATCTCGCCCTTTCCTCCATCTCACTCTTCCTCCATCTCACTCTTCCTCCCTCATCTCACCCATACTCCATCTCACTCTTCCTCCCTCATCTCGCCCTTACCCATCTCACTCTTTCTCCCTCATCTCGCCCTTCATCCATCTCACTCTTCCTCCCTCATCTCACTCTTCCTCTCTCCTCTCGCCCTTCCTCCCTCCTCTCGCTCTTCCTCCCTCTTCTCACTCTTCCTCCCTCCTCTCGCTCTTCCTCCCTCCTCTCACTCTTCCTCCCTCATCTCACTCTTCCTCCCTCCTCTCGCTCTTCCTCCCTCCTCTCGCTCTTCCTCCCTCATCTCACTCTTCCTCCCTCCTCTCGCTCTTCCTCCCTCCTCTCGCTCTTCCTCCCTCATCTCACTCTTCCTCCCTCCTCTCTATCCCTCTTCTCTGTTTACCACCATTCTCCATTTCACCTATTCTGTCCCAGTCTCAGAGGATAAACCTATTCTGTCCCAGTCTCAGAGGATAAACCTATTCTGTCCCAGTCTCAGAGGATAAACCTATTCTGTCCCAGTCTCAGAGGGTAAACCTATTCTGTCCCAGTCTCAGAGGATAAACCTATTCTGTCCCAGTCTCAGAGGATAAACCTATTCTGTCCCAGTCTCAGAGGGTAAACCTATTCTGTCCCAGTCTCAGAGGGTAAACCTATTCTGTCCCAGTCTCAGAGGATAAACCTATTCTGTCCCAGTCTCAGAGGGTAAACCTATTCTGTCCCAGTCTCAGAGGATAAACCTATTCTGTCCCAGTCTCAGAGGGTAAACCTATTCTGTCCCAGTCTCAGAGGATAAACCTATTCTGTCCCAGTCTCAGAGGGTAAACCTATTCTGTCCCAGTCTCAGAGGGTAAACTAATTTACATTCTTGTTTTGCTCAGATCCTTTCCAGTTTCCATGACAACACAGATTTATATTTTTCTCCCCATTCTCTCTCCTTCTCTCTCTCTGCCTCAGGATCTCTCTCCTTCTCTCCT
>NW_024608608.1:0-45000 GCF_018296145.1 Oncorhynchus tshawytscha | reverse complement strand
AACCCTAGACAGGGCAAAACCCCTAGACAGGACAAAACCCCTAGACAGGGGAAAACCCTAGACAGGACAAAACCCCTAGACAGGACACAACCCCTAGACAGGACAAAACCCCTAGACAGGGAAAACCCCTAGACAGGACAAAACCCCTAGACAGGACAAAACCCCTAGACAGGACAAAACCCCTAGACAGGGAAAACCCCTAGACAGGACAAAACCCCTAGACAGGACAAAACCCCTAGACAGGGGAAACCCCTAGACAGGACAAAACCCCTAGACAGGACAAAACCCCTAGACAGGACAAAAACACAAATCACCCTGACCTAAATAATAAAGAAAATGAAGCAAACTAAGGTACTAAGGGTGTGACAACAAATACATTTAAAGTAAGAATTCCCTGTCTTAGGTCAGTTAGGATCACCACTTTATTTTTAGAATGTGAAATGTCAGAATAATAGTAGAGAGAATTATTTATTTCAGCTTTTATTTCTTTCATCACATTCCCAGTGAGTCAGAAGTTTATATACACTCAATTAGTATTTGGTCGCATTGCCTTTAAATTGTTTAACTTGGGTCAAACGTTTTGGGTAGCCTTCCACAAGCCTCCCACAATAAGTTGAGTGAATGTTGACCCATTCCTCCTGTCAGAGCTGGTGTAACTGAGTCAGGTTTGTAGGCCTCCTTGCTCCACATGCTTTTTCAGTTCTGTCCACAAGTTATCTATGGGATTGAGGTCAGGGCTTTGTGATGGCCACTCCAATACCTTGACTTTGTTGTCCTTAAGCCATTTTTGCCACAACTTTGGAAGTATGCTTGGGGTCATTGTCCATTTGGAAGACCCATTTGCGATCAAGCTTTAACTTTTAACTTTAACTGATGTCTTGAGATGTTGCTTCAATATATCCACATAACTTTCCTGCCTCATGATGCCATCTATTTTGTGAAGTGCACCAGTCCTTTCTGCAGCAAAGCACCCCCACAACATGATGCTGCAACCCCCGTGCTTCACGGTTGGGATGGTGTTCTTCGGCTTGCAAGCCTCCCCCTTTTTCCTCCAAACATAACGATGGTCATTATGGCCAAACAGTTCTATTTTTGTTTCATCAGACCAGAGGACATTTCCCCAAAAAGTATGATCTTTGTCCCCACAGGCAGTTGCAAACCATAGTCTGTCTTTTTTATGGCGGTTTTGGAGCAGTGGCTTCTTCCTTGCTGAGTGGCCTTTCAGGTTATGTCGATATAGGACTCATTTTACTGTGGAAATAGATACTTTTGTACCTGTTTCCTCCAGCATCTTCACAAGGTCCTTTGCTGTTGTTCTGGGATTGATTTGCACTTTTTGCACCAAAGTACGTTCATCTCTAGGAGACAGAACGCGTCTCCTTCCTGAGCGGTATGACGGCTACGTGGTCCCATGGTGTTTATTCTTGCGCATTTTTGTTTGTACAGATGAACGTGGTACCTTCAGGCATTTGGAAATTGCTCGCAAGGATGAACCAGACTTGTGGGGGTCTACTTTTTCTGAGGTCTTGGCTGATTTCTTTTGATTTTCCCATGATGTCAAGCAATTATAAATGAAATAATCTGTCTGCAAACAATTGTTGTAAAAATGACTTCTGTCATGCACAAAGTAGATGTCCTAACCGACTTGCCCAAACTATACTTATTCAACAATACATTTGTGGAGTGAAAAACGAGTTTTAATGATTCCAACCTAAGTATATGTAGTATGTAAACTTCCGAATGCAACTATAAGTTTTCAGACCCTTTGCTCATTACTTCGTTGAAGCACAATTAGCAGCGATTAGAGCCTTGGCTCTTCTTGGGTTTGACACTACAAGCTTGGCACACCTGTATTTGGATGAGTTTCTCCCATTCTTCTCTGCAGATCCTCTTGGGGAATACGTAGAAAAAGTAATCTGGTTGATAGCCCATTCACTGCTCAATAGGGACGCATTGGAACGCAGAGCTTTCAAAACATGAGTCACTTCCTGATTGGATCCTTCTCAGGCTTTCGCCTACATTATCAGTTCTGTTATACTCACAGACAATATTTTTACAGTTTTGGAAACTTTAGAGTGTTTTCTATCCTAAGCGGTCAATTATATGCATATCCTAGCATCTTGACCTGACAATGTAGCCCTAGTTACAACAGAAAGGGGTCTGATCCTATGTATGCAACTTTAAGGGTTCTGATCCTATGTATTCAACTTTAAGGGTTCTGATCCTATGTATTCCGCTTTAAGGGTTCTGATCCTATGTATTCAGCTTTAAGGGTTCTGATCCTATGTATTCAGCTTTAAGGGTTCTGATCCTATGTATTCAGCTTTAAGGGTTCTGATCCTATGTATTCAGCTTTAAGGGTTCTGATCCTATGTATTCAGCTTTAAGGGTTCTGATCCTATGTATTCAGCTTTAAGGGTTCTGATCCTATGTATTCAACTTTAAGGGTTCTGATCCTATGTATTCAGCTTTAAGGGTTCTGATCCTATGTATTCAACTTTAAGGGTTCTGATCCTATGTATTCCGCTTTAAGGGTTCTGATCCTATGTATTCAGCTTTAAGGGTTCTGATCCTATGTATTCAGCTTTAAGGGTTCTGATCCTATGTATTCAGCTTTAAGGGTTCTGATCCTATGTATTCAACTTTAAGGGTTCTGATCCTATGTATTCAGCTTTAAGGGTTCTGATCCTATGTATTCAGCTTTAAGGGTTCTGATCCTATGTATTCAGCTTTAAGGGTTCTGATCCTATGCATTCAGCTTTAAGGGTTCTGATCCTATGTATTCAACTTTAAGGGTTCTGATCCTATGTATTCAACTTTAAGGGTTCTGATCCTATGTATTCAACTTTAAGGGTATCTAATTCTATAGAGTTAGGGTTATTATGTATTGCACACCACAAGAGGGAGTCCTCTGTCCTCACCTGGGAAATGAGGTTATAGATTCTACCAAACTCTGTGCCATTATGGGTCACCCTGACTCAAAGGGTATATCAGTTGCCCCCCACGGGAAGCTGCTGAGGGGAGGACGACTCATAATGACCGGAACGAAGCGAATGGAATGGCATCAAACACATGGAACCCAGGTGTTTGATGCATTTGATGCCATTCCACATTACTCCGCTCCAGGCTTTTTCACGAGCCCTTCCTCCACCAATGAAGATGCCACCAACCTCCTGTGGTTGCACCACATTATACTACTAATATGGCACTATTCATTTAGGTGGGAAGATGCTGTTATGTCCTTCAACAAGTCACTGACTCTTATTTCTCATCTAAAGTAAGGTACCGTACACTTGCCAGATAGCATCAACATAAACATCAACACACAAACAGTAAAACTAGTACAACAATAGGAATGACAACAACAACAACAATATAATCAACAAAACAATAGCAAATATAATGTGTAGTTATAACAATCTTATTACTATATAATTATGATTATGAATATAATTATTATACTGTTATGAGACTACAATGCTATATGACATTCAATTGTAAAGAAAATTATTTTGAGTAACCTAAAATTACCTGTGTTTCCTATTACTGAGTATCCTACTTAGTAATAATTAGAAATACCAATAACAATAAAAAAAAAAAAAGATTTCAAGGTGTGTTTGAGTGTCTCGATCAGTTTAATTGAGGTATAATATCAGCTTTATACGGATGTCTGTGCTGAGTGGCCACATCAGTCAGTCAGTGGCTGGTAATGTGTGTGTGAATGCTATGGACACAAAAATGCAACGTCCTGCCTTTTCCACAGCGCCGATACCGGAGTCATGATCTGCCGTTTGTTCGAGAGGACGCGTCCTCCGTTTTGAACCCTAAAGTCTAAACGTGAAAACCTCGTATGGTTTTTATCACCGTTGTCGAGAAGAAGAAAAAAAAACACCCTGAAATTGCACCAGAACCGGCTACGGTTTTTTAAACCCGGGAGGAACCTTGCGCAGTGCTAAAAAAATAAGAAAAGAAGGAGCAAAGCGGTTGCAGCCTCTTCGGTGGGGAAATGTCGGTTTGGCCGTCACTCCTGACACCACATCGGCCTCCTCAGATACCAACGAAAATGGGGTAAGAAAAGCGACATCTTCCTCTTGAACGATGTCACGGCATTACTACCTACATTAACATTTTGTTAACGCTCGACATGATATATGCCAAAGCAATAACACACGCCAAACCAAATTAAACTAGCAAGCTAGTTACGAACCAGTTCCAACAAAATGATTAACGTGTCGATGGATGTGTGTTTTGTCACCATCGCACCGAGACCAACGGTAACGTTAGCTTGCTACATGCTAACTGGCTAACTATTGCACAGCACAACGTTAGCTTGCTACATGCTAACTGGCTAACTATAGCACAGCACAACGTTAGCTTGCTACATGCTAACTGGCTAACTATAGCACAGCACAACGTTAGCTTGCTACATGCTAACTGGCTAACTATAGCACAGCACAACGTTAACTTGCTACATGCTAACTGGCTAACTATAGCACAGCACAACGCTGCTTGCTACATGCTAACTGGCTAACTATAGCACAGCACAACGCTGCTTGCTACATGCTAACTGGCTAACTATAGCACAGTGCATCTTGCTACATGCTAACTAGCTAACTATAGCACAGTGCATCTTGCTACATGCTAACTATAGCACAGCTTGCTAACTGGCTAACTATAGCACAGCGCAGTGACTGTGTTAATAACATTCAGGTTGAACTCAGGCCCAGCAATAATATATTAATATTAGCCAGACAACGTTAACTATAAAACGAATAACGAATGTTTATGTACGCTTGTGGATCCATTAACCGGACACCGTTAGTTAGCTAACGTTACATTCCCAGACAGATGTACGACTTTTTAACAAGAATGAAAACTATTAAAGCTAGCTAACAGTTAGGCTACTCAGTTAGCTACAATGTCTGAGGACCGTCAAATAGCAGTCGGTGGACACGTTAATATTTCTTGGCGAGCTGGTTTAGCCTGATACAAGTACTCTGCGTGATTATCAAAGGAGCAGTACACTTTAAAGTCTTTAACGTATGAATGACCTAACATTAGGTACATAACTAATGTATGTATTTCGGGGCAAATATATTTATACAGCTAACTTGCCCTAACGTGACTATCAGCTGTGAACAGTAGTCAGCTAACTGCAGTTTGGCCAGGTCCATAGCATGCTTACACCAGGGTATACTGTGCCCTCTCAGCCTGGCTACATTTAACTTCAGTGACTGTATGTAGTCAACTTGGAGATGTCACAAACGCCCTGAATACAACAGTAGGTAGACCTTACAGTGTAATGCTGAAATGCTGAATACAACAGGTGTAGTAGACCTTACAGTGAAATGCTGAATACAACAGTAGGTAGACCTTACAGTGAAATGCTGAATACAACAGGTGTAGTAGACCTTACAGTGAAATGCTGAATACAACAGGTGTAGGTAGACCTTACAGTGAAATGCTGAATACAACAGGTGTAGTAGACCTCACAGTGAAATGCTGAATACAACAGGTGTAGTAGACCTCACAGTGAAATGCTGAATACAACAGGTGTAGTAGACCTTACAGTGAAATGCTGAATACAACAGGTGTAGTAGACCTCACAGTGAAATGCTGAATACAACAGGTGTAGTAGACCTTACAGTGAAATGCTGAATACAACAGGTGTAGTAGACCTTACAGTGAAATGCTGAATACAACAGGTGTAGTAGACCTCACAGTGAAATGCTGAATACAACAGGTGTAGTAGACCTTACAGTGAAATGCTGAATACAACAGGTGTAGGTAGACCTTACAGTGAAATGCTGAATACAACAGGTGTAGTAGACCTCACAGTGAAATGCTGAATACAACAGGTGTAGTAGACCTTACAGTGAAATGCTGAATACAACAGGTGTAGTAGACCTCACAGTGAAATGCTGAATACAACAGGTGTAGTAGACCTCACAGTGAAATGCTGAATACAACAGGTGTAGACCTCACAGTGAAATGCTGAATACAACAGGTGTAGGTAGACCTTACAGTGAAATGCTGAATACAACAGGTGTAGTAGACCTCACAGTGAAATGCTGAATACTACAGGTGTAGTAGACCTTACAGTGAAATGCTGAATACAACAGGTGTAGTAGACCTCACAGTGAAATGCTGAATACAACAGGTGTAGTAGACCTCACAGTGAAATGCTGAATACAACAGGTGTAGTAGACCTTACAGTGAAATGCTGAATACAACAGGTGTAGTAGACCTTACAGTGAAATGCTGAATACAACAGTAGGTAGACCTTACAGTGAAATGCTGAATACAACAGTTGTAGTAGACCTTACAGTGTAATGCTGAAATGCTGAATACAACAGGTGTAGTAGACCTTACAGTGAAATGCTGAATACAACAGTAGGTAGACCTTACAGTGAAATGCTGAATACAACAGGTGTAGTATACCTCACAGTGAAATGCTGAATACAACAGGTGTAGTAGACCTCACAGTGAAATGCTGAATACAACAGGTGTAGTAGACCTTACAGTGAAATGTTGAATACAACAGGTGTAGTAGACCTCACAGTGAAATGCTGAATACAACAGGTGTAGTAGACCTCACAGTGAAATGCTGAATACAGCAGGTGTAGACCTCACAGTGAAATGCTGAATACAACAGGTGTAGTAGACCTTACAGTGAAATGCTGAATACAACAGGTGTAGTAGACCTCACAGTGAAATGCTGAATACAGCAGGTGTAGACCTCACAGTGAAATGCTGAATACAACAGGTGTAGTAGACCTTACAGTGAAATGCTGAATACAACAGGTGTAGTAGACCTCACAGTGAAATGCTGAATACAGCAGGTGTAGACCTTACAGTGAAATGCTGAATACAACAGGTGTAGTAGACGTTACTGTGAAATGCTGAATACAACAGGTGTAGTAGACCTCACAGTGAAATGCTGAATACAACAGGTGTAGTAGACCTTACAGTAAAATGCTGAATACAGCAGGTGTAGACCTCACAGTGAAATGCTGAATACAACAGGTGTAGTAGACCTTACAGTGAAATGCTGAATACAACAGGTGTAGGTAGACCTTACTGTGAAATGCTGAATACAACAGGTGTAGGTAGACCTTACTGTGAAATGCTGAATACAACAGGTGTAGGTAGACCTTACTGTGAAATGCTGAATACAACAGGTGTAGTAGACCTCACAGTGAAATGCTGAATACAACAGGTGTAGTAGACCTCACAGTGAAATGCTGAATACAACAGGTGTAGTAGACCTCACAGTGAAATGCTGAATACAACAGGTGTAGGTAGACCTTACTGTGAAATGCTGAATACAACAGGTGTAGGTAGACCTTACTGTGAAATGCTGAATACAACAGGTGTAGGTAGACCTTACTGTGAAATGCTGAATACAACAGGTGTAGGTAGACCTTACTGTGAAATGCTGAATACAACAGGTGTAGGTAGACCTTACTGTGAAATGCTGAATACAACAGGTGTAGGTAGACCTTACTGTGAAATGCTGAATACAACAGGTGTAGGTAGACCTTACTGTGAAATGCTGAATACAACAGGTGTAGTAGACCTCACAGTGAAATGCTGAATACAACAGGTGTAGTAGACCTCACAGTGAAATGCTGAATACAACAGGTGTAGTAGACCTCACAGTGAAATGCTGAATACAACAGGTGTAGGTAGACCTTACTGTGAAATGCTGAATACAACAGGTGTAGGTAGACCTTACTGTGAAATGCTGAATACAACAGGTGTAGGTAGACCTTACTGTGAAATGCTGAATACAACAGGTGTAGGTAGACCTTACTGTGAAATGCTGAATACAACAGGTGTAGTAGACCTCACAGTGAAATGCTGAATACAACAGGTGTAGTAGACCTCACAGTGAAATGCTGAATACAACAGGTGTAGTAGACCTCACAGTGAAATGCTGAATACAACAGGTGTAGTAGACCTCACAGTGAAATGCTGAATACAACAGGTGTAGTAGACCTTACTGTGAAATGCTGAATACAACAGGTGTAGGTAGACCTCACAGTGAAATGCTGAATACAACAGGTGTGGTAGACCTTACTGTGAAATGCTGAATACAACAGGTGTAGGTAGACCTTACTGTGAAATGCTGAATACAACAGGTGTAGGTAGACCTTACTGTGAAATGCTGAATACAACAGGTGTAGGTAGACCTTACTGTGAAATGCTGAATACAACAGGTGTAGGTAGACCTTACTGTGAAATGCTGAATACAACAGGTGTAGGTAGACCTTACTGTGAAATGCTGAATACAACAGGTGTAGGTAGACCTTACTGTGAAATGCTGAATACAACAGGTGTAGGTAGACCTTACTGTGAAATGCTGAATACAACAGGTGTAGGTAGACCTTACTGTGAAATGCTTACTTGCAAGCCTTTAACCAACAATGCAGTTCTATAAATGGAGTTAATGAAATATTCACTAAATAAACTAAAGGTAAACAAATATATAAAATCAATCAAAAAGTAACACAAAACATTTACATAACAATAACGAGGCTATATACGGGGTATCTGTACCGAGTCAATGTCCAGGGTACAGGTTAGTCAAGGTGAAGTGACTATACATAGATGATAAACTGTGAGTAGCAGCAGTGTAAAAACAAAGGGGCGTAAATGTAAATAGTCTGGGTGGCCATTTGATTAATTATTCAGCAGTCTTATGGCTTGGGGGTAGAAGTTTTTAAGGAGCCTTTTGGTCCTAGACTTGGTGCTCCGTGCTGGTAGCAGAGAACAGTCTATCACTTGGGTGACTGGGGTCTTTGACAATTTTTTTGGGGGCCTTCCTCAGACACTGCCTAGTATAGAGGTCCTGGATGGCAGGAAGCTTGGCCCCAGTGATGTACTGGGCCGTATGTACTACGAGCAGTTGCCGTACCAGGCGATGATGCAACCGGTCACGATGGTGCCGCTGTAGAACCTCATTGAGGATCTGAGGACTCATGCCAAATCTTTTCAGTCTCACCAGGGGGAAAAGTGTTCACGAATGATTTGGTGTGTTCATGCAAGAAGTGACTGACTGAGGTCTTGAAGATATATCTACTAGATGGTGAACAATGCATTGACCTAAAACCCCAAACAAGGCAGGTGTAGAAGCACAGTGGCTAGGAAAAACTCCCTAGAAAGGCCAAAACCTAAGAAACCTAGAGTGGCCAGTCCTCTTCTGGCTGTGCCGGGTAGAGAGGAACCAGGCTATGAGGGGTGGCCAGTCCTCTTCTGGCTGTGCCGGGTAGAGAGGAACCAGGCTATGAGGGGTGGCCAGTCCTCTTCTGGCTGTGCCTAGTAGAGAGGAACCAGGCTATGAGGGGTGGCCAGTCCTCTTCTGGCTGTGCCGGGTAGAGAGGAACCAGGCTATGAGGGGTGGCCAGTCCTCTTCTGGCTGTGCCGGGTAGAGAGGAACCAGGCTATGAGGGGTGGCCAGTCCTCTTCTGGCTGTGCCGGGTAGAGAGGAACCAGGCTATGAGGGGTGGCCAGTCCTCTTCTGGCTGTGCCGGGTAGAGAGGAACCAGGCTATGTGGGGTGGCCAGTCCTCTTCTGGCTGTGCCGGGTCGAGAGGAACCAGGCTATGAGGGGTGGCCAGTCCTCTTCTGGCTGTGCCGGGTAGAGAGGAACCAGGCTATGAGGGGTGGCCAGTCCTCTTCTGGCTGTGCCGGGTAGAGAGGAACCAGGCTATGAGGGGTGGCCAGTCCTCTTCTGGCTGTGCCGGGTAGAGAGGAACCAGGCTATGAGGGGTGGCCAGTCCTCTTCTGGCTGTGCCGGGTAGAGAGGAACCAGGCTATGAGGGGTGGCCAGTCCTCTTCTGGCTGTGCCGGGTGGAGATTTATAACAGAACATGGCCAAGATGTTCAAATGTTCATAGATGACCAGCATGGTCACACTTCCTCTCTTTCATTATGGCCTCAGTGATATGCATGCATTTTACCAACCAGATTAACAGTCACAAATGTTATGTCACATGCTTCGTAAACAACAGGTGTAGACTAATGCTTAATTACAGGTCATTTTCCAACAATGCAACTTTAAAGATAATGATTAAAAATAGTGACACAAGGAATACACAATGAATAAACCGGCACTGTAAATATCAACTAACTAGTGTTGACTGGCATAATACAGGTGTAATGTTAACTACTAACTAGTGTTGACTGGCATAATACAGGTGTAATGTTAACTAGTGTTGACTGGTGTAATACAGGTGTAATGTTAACTACTAACTAGTGTTGACTGGTGTAATACAGGTGTAATGTTAACTACTAACTAGTGTTGACTGGCATAATACAGGTGTAATGTTAACTACTAACTAGTGTTGACTGGCATAATACAGGTGTAATGTTAACTAGTGTTGACTGGCATAATACAGGTGTAATGTTAACTACTAACCAGTGTTGACTGGCATAATACAGGTGTAATGTTAACTACTAACCAGTGTTGACTGGCATAATACAGGTGTAATGTTAACTACTAACTAGTGTTGACTGGCATAATACAGGTGTAATGTTAACTACTAACCAGTGTTGACTGGCGTAATACAGGTGTAATGTTAACTACTAACTAGTGTTGACTGGCATAATACAGGTGTAATGTTAACTACTAACTAGTGTTGACTGGCATAATACAGGTGTAATGTTAACTACTAACTAGTGTTGACTGGCATAATACAGGTGTAATGTTAACTAGTGTTGACTGGCATAATACAGGTGTAATGTTAACTACTAACTAGTGTTGACTGGCATAATACAGGTGTAATGTTAACTAGTGTTGACTGGCATAATACAGGTGTAATGTTAACTACTAACTAGTGTTGACTGGCATAATACAGGTGTAATGTTAACTAGTGTTGACTGGCATAATACAGGTGTAATGTTAACTAGTGTTGACTGGCATAATACAGGTGTAATGTTGACTACTAACTAGTGTTGACTGGCATAATACAGGTGTAATGTTAACTACTAACTAGTGTTGACTGGCATAATACAGGTGTAATGTTAACTACTAACTAGTGTTGACTGGCATAATACAGGTGTAATGTTAACTACTAACTAGTGTTGACTGGCATAATACAGGTGTAATGTTAACTAGTGTTGACTGGCATAATACAGGTGTAATGTTAACTACTAACTAGTGTTGACTGGCATAATACAGGTGTAATGTTAACTAGTGTTGACTGGCATAATACAGGTGTAATGTTAACTACTAACTAGTGTTGACTGGCATAATACAGGTGTAATGTTAACTACTAACTAGTGTTGACTGGCATAATACAGGTGTAATGTTAACTACTAACTAGTGTTGACTGGCATGGCTAATACAGGTGTAATGTTAACTACTAACTAGTGTTGACTGGCGTAATACAGGTGTAATGTTAACTACTAACTAGTGTTGACTGGCATAATACAGGTGTAATGTTAACTACTAACTAGTGTTGACTGGCATAATACAGGTGTAATGTTAACTAGTGTTGACTGGCATAATACAGGTGTAATGTTAACTACTAACTAGTGTTGACTGGCATAATACAGGTGTAATGTTAACTACTAACCAGTGTTGACTGGCATAATACAGGTGTAATGTTAACTACTAACTAGTGTTGACTGGCATAATACAGGTGTAATGTTAACTAGTGTTGACTGGCATAATACAGGTGTAATGTTAACTACTAACTAGTGTTGACTGGCATAATACAGGTGTAATGTTAACTACTAACCAGTGTTGACTGGCATAATACAGGTGTAATGTTAACTAGTGTTGACTGGCATAATACAGGTGTAATGTTAACTACTAACTAGTGTTGACTGGCATAATACAGGTGTAATGTTAACTAGTGTTGACTGGCATAATACAGGTGTAATGTTAACTACTAACTAGTGTTGACTGGCATAATACAGGTGTAATGTTAACTACTAACCAGTGTTGACTGGCATAATACAGGTGTAATGTTAACTACTAACCAGTGTTGACTGGCATAATACAGGTGTAATGTTAACTACTAACTAGTGTTGACTGGCATAATACAGGTGTAATGTTAACTAGTGTTGACTGGCATAATACAGGTGTAATGTTAACTAGTGTTGACTGGCATGGCTAACACAGGTGTAATGTTAACTACTAACTAGTGTTGACTGGCATAATACAGGTGTAATGTTAACTAGTGTGTTGACTGGCATAATACAGGTGTAATGTTAACTACTAACTAGTGTTGACTGGCATAATACAGGTGTAATATCGTAGTAACATCGGTACTATGTAGTAATAACAAAGTAGTGCTCAGCACTACAGTAAATGTGGTGTGATTTGGGACACATCATATGTGGCTAGTCAAGTGCATTGGTGTGTCCCCCTCAGTCTTTGTTGTGAACACTGACCCAGTCAGTTTTGTCCATATTAAGCCTAAAAAGGAGACGTTAAGTATGGTGTGATAACAGACGGCTGCACTGTGAGCCTGTGGTACTGTAGCAGTCTTTCCGTCACTCGGTCTGTGCAGTGCGATATCCTAGACCTATATTTAGCCGGACGTAGCCTGTAACCTGATCTGAATTGTCTTTGAGGGCTATAGAGCAGGCAAAGCAGACCCATCACACCTTTTGTCATTTTAAAAATAGCCTCGCTAACCCACGTCGTGTCGAACTGAGTTGTCCTCTTGAGGATCCCTATCTAATCCATAGAATTCAATCAAATGTATTTTATAAAGCCCTTTTTGTGTGTGTGGTAGTTGTCACAAAGTGCTTTACAGATACCTGGCCTGAACCATAAAGAGCAAGCAATGCAGAGGCACAGTGGATAGGAAACAATCATTAGGCATAAAACACACAGATAATCTGACTGCCGATAGATGCTTATCACAGTAGGAGGATGTTCCTTCTCTTGCGAGAACAAAGACATACCTGCTGCGTACCGACGAGCCTGCGGTTTCTACTTGCTCCTCAGTGGCCGACAACTTGACTTAGAGCCAATCGGAGAGCACGAACCTCCACGTGGGGGAGCAACAAAAGGAACAAATATTTTGTTCTAGCTATCGAATTACATGCTAACGTTAACTAGCTAGCTAAAACAAAACTGGCTAAGGGCTGACACTGGCAGTATGGGATTATGGAGAGTAAATTTTAAAATTGTATTCTTGCTAGCAGGCCATCTGGCATGTAGCAACATGGGCGTTCTACAACAATAGCAACATTAGCACAGCTAGCTAGTTAGCAAACATTGGATACCTACAGAGTAAAATCCACAGGGACTAGCATGGCCATACCAGTCTTAAGAATGCAACGCTACTACCACCTTCTAGTTCGGGGTATTTTTAACTACACTGACGGCTTCAAAATCTGTGCGGTGTCAACAGAAAAGAGAGACTCTGTTTAGAGGTGCTAAGTACTCTTGGTAAGTAAACGTTTGACAATCCTACTGATGTATGGTACCCATTAGATGGAACCTACAGAGAAACCAGGGGTGGCCAGTCCACTGTAAAGGGAACAGGATTAGATTAGACAGATGGAACCTACAGAGAAACCAGGGGTGGCCAGTCCACTGTAAAGGAACAGGATTAGATTAGACAGATGGAACCTACAGAGAAACCAGGGGTGGCCAGTCCACTGTAAAGGGAACAGGATTAGATTAGACAGATGGAACCTACAGAGAAACCAGGCGTGGCCAGTCCACTGTAAAGGGAACAGGATTAGATTAGACAGATGGAACCTACAGAGAAACCAGGCGTGGCCAGTCCACTGTAAAGGGAACAGGATTAGATTAGACAGATGGAACCTACAGAGAAACCAGGCGTGGCCAGTCCACTGTAAAGGGAACAGGATTAGATTAGACAGATGGAACCTACAGAGAAACCAGGGGTGGCCAGTCCACTGTAAAGGGAACAGGATTAGATTAGACAGATGGAACCTACAGAGAAACCAGGCGTGGCCAGTCCACTGTAAAGGGAACAGGATTAGATTAGACAGATGGAACCTACAGAGAAACCAGGCGTGGCCAGTCCACTGTAAAGGGAACAGGATTAGATTAGACAGATGGAACCTACAGAGAAACCAGGGGTGGCCAGTCCACTGTAAAGGGAACAGGATTAGATTAGACAGATGGAACCTACAGAGAAACCAGGGGTGGCCAGTCCACTGTAAAGGGAACAGGATTAGATTAGACAGATGGAACCTACAGAGAAACCAGGGGTGGCCAGTCCACTGTAAAGGGAACAGGATTAGATTAGACAGATGGAACCTACAGAGAAACCAGGCGTGGCCAGTCCACTGTAAAGGGAACAGGATTAGATTAGACAGATGGAACCTACAGAGAAACCAGGCGTGGCCAGTCCACTGTAAAGGGAACAGGATTAGATTAGACAGATGGAACCTACAAAGAAACCAGGGGTGGCCAGTCCACTGTAAAGGGAACAGGATTAGATTAGACAGATGGAACCTACAGAGAAACCAGGCGTGGCCAGTCCACTGTAAAGGGAACAGGATTAGATTAGACAGATGGAACCTACAGAGAAACCAGGGGTGGCCAGTCCACTGTAAAGGGAACAGGATTAGATTAGACAGATGGAACCTACAGAGAATGCGCTGATTTGAATAAACGGATGAACAGGAGTTTTGTACTGTGAAGTAGCTACTAGTAGCATGCCGACACAGTCTCCCTCCCTCCAAGCACGGGCAGATTTGTTGTGTGTCCCAATAATATTTTTTTCTCAGTGTCTAATTGTTCACTTCTCTTGACTGACTGGTATAACACAACAAGGTTTGGAAACCAATCCAATCCAATGCTTCTAGGTTTGTGGGAAGACCAATCCAATGCTTTTAGGTTTGTGGGAAGACCAATCCAATGCTTTTAGGTTTGTGGGAAGACCAATCCAATGCTTTTAGGTTTGTGGGAAGACCAATCCAATGCTTTTAGGTTTGTGGGAAGACCAATCCAATGCTTTTAGGTTTGTGGGAAGACCAATCCAATGCTTTTAGGTTTGTGGGAAGACCAATCCAATGCTTTTAGGTTTGTGGGAAGACCAATCCAATGCTTTTAGGTTTGTGGGAAGACCAATCCAATGCTTTTAGGTTTGTGGGAAGACCAATCCAATGCTTTTATGCTTTTAGGTTTGTGGGAAGACCAATCCAATGCTTTTAGGTTTGTGGGAAGACCAATCCAATGCTTTTAGGTTTGTGGGAATTAGTGAACAAGTTTACACTTCAGGAGAGATTATTGGGAAGCACCCTTGGTATGTTGTTGCTGACAAAGTGTTGCTTATCTGGCTAGGTGATCTGAGACTGGCGTTGGGATGAGTTACAAGCAGCACAGTCAAGGTGAAGCTATGAAAGAATAATGTGATATTGAGAAGGCAGAGGGAGAGGAGACACCACAGTACATGGTTGTAACAGCAGACATGGATCTATAGGCAAGGCCTTCATCTGCAGTAAACTGGGTTGTTATGAACTCAGAAGGACTTGCTGTATGTAAACACATATTAGCCTATCAGGGTAGGCCTCTTTTAGTTTTACTTTAGGAGCACCTATCAGGGTAGGCCTCTTTTAGTTTTACTTTAGGAGCACCTATCAGGGTAGGCCTCTTTTAGTTTTACTTTAGGAGCACCTATCAGGGTAGGCCTCTTTTAGTTTTACTTTAGGAGCACCTATCAGGGTAGCCCTCTTTTAGTTTTACTTTAGGAGCACCTGTCAGGGTAGACCTCTTTTAGTTTTACTTTAGGATCACCTATCAGGTTATTTTTTACTTTAGGTCACCTATCAGGTTAGTTTTACTTTAGGAGCACCTATCAGGTTAGTTTTACTTTAGGAGCACCTAACAGGTTAGTTTTACTTTAGGAGTTAACTTGGCCTTTTGAAGTCGAGACAAAACCACATGGTCCAATATGTGGCTCCATTCAATAATTTAAAAAACAGAACTAATCCTGTCAAGGTGTTATAACATCCACGATTCTGTTCACTTCCCAGAGAAACCTAGATTAGCCTGCCCTTCGCATCATTCCACACCATGGTTTTGTGTAGGGTTGCAACATTTCCCAGGTTTTCCAGAAATCCTGGCAGGACGATTCCACATGTTCTGCCAATTCCCTCCTGATTCTAGGAAGCTTCCAACCTGGTTATCTGGAAAACCTTGGTCATTTGGGAAAGTTACCTGCATTTTGCAACCCTAGTTCTGTAGGTTACACGCCATCCTATGCCACACCACATTCACCATTTCTCCCCCTCTCCTCTCTTCTCCCTCTCCTGTCTTCTCCTCTCTTCTCTTCCCTCTCTTCTCCCTCTCTTCTCCCTCTCCTCTCCTCTCTTCTCCCTCTCCTCTCTTCTCCCTCTCCTCTCTTCTCCCTCTCCTCTCCTCTCTTCTCCCTCTCCTCTCTTCTCCCTCTCTCTCTTCTCCCTCTCTCTCTTCTCCTCTTCTCCCTCTCCTCTCTTCTCCCTCTTCTCTTCTCTTTCCTCTCTTCTCCCTCTTCTCCCTCTCCTCTCTTCTCCCTCTTCTCTCTTCTCCTCTCTTCTCTTCCTCTCTTCTCTTCTCCCTCTCCTCTCTTCTCTACTCTCTTCTCCCTCTTCTCTCTTCTCTTCTCTTCCCTCTCCTCTCTTCTCCCTCTCCTCTCCCTCTCTTCTCCCTCTTCTCTCTTCTCCCTCTTCTCCCTCTCCTCTCCTCTCTTCTCCCTCTTCTCTCTTCTCCCTCTTCTCTCTTCTCCCTCTTCTCCCTCTCCTCTCTTCTCCCTCTTCTCTCTTCTCCCTCTTCTCTCTTCTCCCTCTTCTCTTCTCTTCCCTCTCCTCTCTTCTCTTCCCTCTCCTCTCTTCTCTTCTCTCTTCTCCCTCTCTTCTCTTCTCTTCTCCCTCTCTCTTCTCCCTCTCCTCTCTTCTCCCTCTCCTCTCTTCTCCCTCTCCTCTCTTCTCCCTCTCCTCTCTTCTCCCTCTCCTCTCTTCTCCCTCTTCTCTCTTCTCCCTCTTCTCTCTTCTCCCTCTTCTCTTCTCTTCCCTCTCCTCTCTTCTCTTCTCTCTTCTCCTCCCTCTCCTCTCTTCTCTTCTCTCTTCTCCTCCCTCTCCTCTCTTCTCTTCTCTCTTCTCCCTCTCCTCTCTTCTCTCCTCTCTTCTCCCTCTCCTCTCTTCTCCCTCTCCTCTCTTCTCCCTCTCCTCTCTTCTCCTCTCTTCTCCCTCTCCTCTCTTCTCCCTCTCCTCTCTTCTCCCTCTTCTCTCTTCTCCCTCGTCTCTCTTCTCCCTCTTTTCTCTTCCCTCTCTTCTCCCTCTCCTCTCTTCTCTTCTCCCTCTCTTCTCTTCTCCCTCTCTTCTCCCTCTCTTCTCTTCTCCCTCTCTTCTCTTCCCCTCTCTTGTCCCTCTCCTCTCTTCTCCCTCTCTTCTCCCTCTCCTCTCTTCTCCCTCTCCTCTCTTCTCCCTCTCCTCTCTTCTCCCTCTCCTCTCTTCTCCCTCTCCTCTCTTCTCCCTCTTCTCTCTTCTCCCTCTTCTCTCTTCTCCCTCTTCTCTTCTCTTCCCTCTCCTCTCTTCTCTCTTCTCCTCCCTCTCCTCTCTTCTCTTCTCTCTTCTCTCCTCTCCTCTCTTCTCTTCTCTCTTCTCCCTCTCCTCTCTTCTCTTCTCTCTTCTCCCTCTCCTCTCTTCTCCCTCTCCTCTCTTCTCCCTCTCCTCTCTTCTCCCTCTCTTCTCCCTCTCCTCTCTTCTCCCTCTCCTCTCTTCTCCCTCTTCTCTCTTCTCCCTCGTCTCTCTTCTCCCTCTTTTCTCTTCCCTCTCTTCTCCCTCTCCTCTCTTCTCTTCTCCCTCTCTTCTCTTCTCCCTCTCTTCTCCCTCTCTTCTCTTCTCCCTCTCTTCTCTTCCCCCTCTCTTGTCCCTCCTCTCTTCTCCCTCTCCTCTCTTCTCCCTCTCCTCTTTTCTCCCTCTCCTCTCTTCTCCCTCTCCCTCTCCTCTCTTCTCCCTCTCCTCTCTTCTCCCTCTCCTCTCTTCTCCCTCACCTCTCTTCTCCCTCTCATCTCTTCTCCCTCTCCTCTCTTCTCCCTCTTCTCACTTCTCCCTCTTCTCTCTTCTCCCTCTCCTCTTCTCTCTTCTCCCTCTCCTCTCTTCTCCCTCTCCTCTCTTCTCCCTCTTCTCCCTCGTCTCTCTTCTCCCTCTTCTCTTCTCTTCCCTCTTTTCTCTTCCCTCTCTTCTCCCTCTCCTCTCTTCTCTTCTCCCTCTCTTCTCTTCTCCCTCTCTTCTCTTCCCCCTCTCCTTTCTTCTCCCTCTCCCTCTCCTCTCTTCTCCCTCCCTCTCTTCTCCCTCTCCCTCTCCTCTCTTCTCCCTCTCCCTCTCTTCTCCCTCTCCCTCTCCTCTTTTCTCCCTCTCCCTCTCCTCCCTCTCCTCTCTTCTCCCTCTCCTCTCTCTCCCTCTCCTCTCTTCTCCCTCTCCTCTCTTCTCCCTCTCCTCTCTTCTCCCTCTCCTCTCTTCTCCCTCTCCTCTCTTCTCCCTCTCCTCTCTTCTCCCTCACCTCTCTTCTCCTTCTCTTCTCCCTCTCATCTCTTCTCCCTCTCCTCTCTTCTCCCTCTTCTCTCTTCTCTTCCCTCTCTTCTCTTCCCTCTCTTCTCCCTCTCCTCTTCCCTCTTCTCCCTCTTCTCCCTCTTCTCTTCTCCCTCTCTTCTCTTCTCCCTCTCTTCTCTTCTCCCTCTTCTCTCTCCTTCTCACTCCTCCTTTTTGGCTTTTGCTAAGATGAATGCTGTTTAGTTCTTACTCACAGAAGGGCCTCTTTCCCTCTCTCTTTTCCCCACTTCTTCTATTTAGAACTGTCTCCCTACTGTCTGTACTGTGGCTGCTGTTTGTTATTTTTCCTTCTTGCTCTAGTCTAGTTGGCTCTGTTCCCAGACTGTGTTGGAAGAAATACAACCCAAGACCCTCCCAGCAAACTGAACCCAGAGTCTCTTCTCTTCCTGGTCCCGAGAGGAGGGAAAACCTGGGGGAGAGAGAGACAGAAAGGGAGGGTGAGAAAGAGACATCCTAAACCGACTCATGAAGTATTTTTCCCTCTCTGTCCCTCTCTCTCTTTCCCTCTTTTTCCCTCTCTGTCCACCTCTCTCTCTCTTTCCCTCATTTTCCCTCTGTCCACCTCTCTCCCCCCCTCTCTCTCCCCCTCTCTCTGTCCACCTCTCTGTCCCCCCGCTCTCACTCTCTCTCCCTCTCTCCCCCTCTCTCTGTCGCTCTCGTATTCTGTTAGTCAGTGCCATAAACCCAAGAAGTAGCCTACTGTACCCCCCACGCGTACACATAGAATAGCCAGCCAAATAGAGAAAGTTGCCAGCCATGATCCCCTGGGCCGAGGTTAAGAATATTTTGCCAAACCAGCTCTATTTTGGTGTCTTCTGGTACATTCTAATGCCTTGATATCATCTGAAATACCCTGCTATTGAGTTCACTGCCAAGATTGGAAAAATGTGTTGTGTTATATACAGTTTTAAAGAAGTTTACTCAAAATCCAGAAACTCCCAAGTGATGCCATACATTTTAAAGTAGTTTGGTGGAATTGGCCCTCCTCTCTCTCTGTAGCTGTACTGAAATGGGTCCCGTGACTCGTGACGTTGCTGGGTGCTCACTCTGCTCCGTTGTCAGTGAATTCACGATTCAGAAATCTGTTGAAATGTGGACAAATGAGTGCTTTTATTGAAAGCGTATGGCCGACCGAGGAAATGTGGACTTTTCCACCTAAAACATCTGAGAGGATTTTCTCTAATTGATTTAATGTAGCTTCCTGCCACAGCAGTGGAGCTGGGTAAAAAGTGGAAAGGTAAGACCTGCGGATGTGCTCCCTTCAATTGTCAATTAAAAACAGATATTTCACCTTTATTTAACCAGGTAGACCAGATCACCTTTTATTTAACCAGGTAGACCAGATCACCTTTATTTAACCAGGTAGACCAGATCACCTTTATTTAACCAGGTAGACCAGATCACCTTTATTTAACCAGGTAGGCCAGATCACCTTTATTTAACCAGGTAGACCAGATCACCTTTATTTAACCAGGTAGGCCAGATCACCTTTATTTAACCAGGTAGACCAGATCACCTTTATTTAACCAGGTAGACCAGATCACCTTTATTTAACCAGGTAGACCAGATCACCTTTATTTAACCAGGTAGGCCAGATCACCTTTATTTAACCAGGTAGACGCCAGATCACCTTTATTTAACCAGGTAGACGCCAGATCACCTTTATTTAACCAGGTAGACCAGATCACCTTTATTTAACCAGGTAGACGCCAGATCACCTTTATTTAACCAGGTAGACGCCAGATCACCTTTATTTAACCAGGTAGACGCCAGATCACCTTTATTTAACCAGGTAGACGCCAGATCACCTTTATTTAACCAGGTAGACGCCAGATCACCTTTATTTAACCAGGTAGACGCCAGATCACCTTTATTTAACCAGGTAGACCAGATCACCTTTATTTAACCAGGTAGACGCCAGATCACCTTTATTTAACCAGGTAGGCGCCAGATCACCTTTATTTAACCAGGTAGGCGCCAGATCACCTTTATTTAACCAGGTAGGCGCCAGATCACCTTTATTTAATCAGGTAGGCGCCAGATCACCTTTATTTAACCAGGTAGGCGCCAGATCACCTTTATTTAACCAGGTAGGCGCCAGATCACCTTTATTTCACCAGGTAGGCGCCAGATCACCTTTATTTCACCAGGTAGGCGCCAGATCACCTTTATTTCACCAGGTAGGCGCCAGATCACCTTTATTTCACCAGGTAGGCGCCAGATCACCTTTATTTCACCAGGTAGGCTAGTTGAAAACAAGTTCTCATTTACAACTGCGACCTGGCCAAGATAAAGCAAAGCAGTGAGACACCAACAACAACACAGAGTTACACATGGAATAAACAAACATACAGTCAATAATACAGTTGAAAAATAAGTCTATGTGCAAATGAGGTAGGATAAGATAGGTAAGGCAATAAATAGGCCATGGTGGCAAAGTAATTACAACATAGCAATTGAGGAGACTGGAGTGGTGGAGGAGACTGGAGTGGTGGAGGAGACTGGAGTGGTGGAGGAGACTTGGAGTGGTGGAGGAGACTGGAGTGGTAGATGTGCAAAAAGCAAAGGTTAAAGGTATACTTCTGGATGTCAGTAATGAGGCCCCTTGGTATACTTCTGGATGTTAGTAATGAGGCCCTGTGGTATACTTCTGGATGTTAGTAATGAGGCCCCGTGGTATACTTCTGGATGTTAGTAATGAGGCCCCGTTATCTACTTCTGGATGTTAGTAATGAGGCCCTGTGGTATACTTCTGGATGTCAGTAATGAGGCCCTGTGGTATACTTCTGGATGTTAGTAATGAGGCCCCGTTATCTACTTCTGGATGTTAGTAATGAGGCCCGTTATCTACTTCTGGATGTTAGTAATGAGGCCCGTGGTATACTTCTGGATGTCAGTAATGAGGCCCTGTGGTATACTTCTGGATGTTAGTAATGAGGCCCCGTTATCTACTTCTGGATGTTAGTAATGAGGCCCTGTGGTATACTTCTGGATGTCAGTAATGAGGCCCCGTGGTATACTTCTGGATGTCAGTAATGAGGCCCCGTGGTATACTTCTGGATGTCAGTAATGAGGCCCCGTTATCTACTTCTGGATGTCAGTAATGAGGCCCCGTTATCTACTTCTGGATGTCAGTAATGAGGCCCTGTTATCTACTTCTGGATGTCAGTAATGAGGCCCCGTTATCTACTTCTGGATGTTAGTAATGAGGCCCCGTGGTATACTTCTGGATGTCAGTAATGAGGCCCCGTGGTATACTTCTGGATGTCAGTAATGAGGCCCCGTGGTATACTTCTGGATGTTAGTGATGAGGCCCCGTGGTATACTTCTGATGTTAGTAATGAGGCCCTGTGGTATACTTCTGGATGTTAGTAATGAGGCCCCGTTATCTACTTCTGGATGTTAGTAATGAGGCCCCGTTATCTACTTCTGGATGTTAGTAATGAGGCCCCGTGGTATACTTCTGGATGTTAGTAATGAGGCCCCGTTATCTACTTCTGGATGTCAGTAATGAGGCCCCGTGGTATACTTCTGGATGTTAGTAATGAGGCCCCGTGGTATACTTCTGGATGTTAGTAATGAGGCCCCGTGGTATACTTCTGGATGTTAGTAATGAGGCCCCGTGGTATACCTCTGGATGTTAGTAATGAGGCCCCGTTGTATACTTCTGGATGTTAGTAATGAGGCCCCGTTATCTACTTCTGGATGTTAGTAATGAGGCCCCGTGGTATACTTCTGGATGTTAGTAATGAGGCCCATTATCTACTTCTGGATGTTAGTAATGAGGCCCCGTTATCTACTTCTGGATGTCAGTAATGAGGCCCCGTGGTATACTTCTGGATGTTAGTAATGAGGCCCCGTTATCTACTTCTGGATGTTAGTAATGAGGCCCCGTGGTATACTTCTGGATGTCAGTAATGAGGCCCCGTTATCTACTTCTGGATGTTAGTAATGAGGCCCCGTGGTATACTTCTGGATGTTAGTAATGAGGCCCCGTTATCTACTTCTGGATGTTAGTAATGAGGCCCCGTGGTATACTTCTGGATGTTAGTAATGAGGCCCCGTGGTATACCTCTGGATGTTAGTAATGAGGCCCCGTTGTATACTTCTGGATGTTAGTAATGAGGCCCCGTTATCTACTTCTGGATGTTAGTAATGAGGCCCCGTTATCTACTTCTGGATGTTAGAAATGAGGCCCCGTGATATACTTCTGGATGTCAGTAATGAGGCCCCGTGGTATACTTCTGGATGTTAGTAATGAGGCCCCGTTATCTACTTCTGGATGTTAGTAATGAGGCCCCGTTATCTACTTCTGGATGTCAGTAATGAGGCCCTGTTATCTACTTCTGGATGTTAGTAATGAGGCCCCGTTATCTACTTCTGGATGTTAGTAATGAGGCCCCGTTATCTACTTCTGGATGTTAGTAATGAGGCCCCGTTATCTACTTCTGGATGTTAGAAACGAGGCCCCGTGATATACTTCTGGATGTCAGTGATGAGGCCCCGTGGTATACTTCTGGATGTTAGTAATGAGGCCCCGTTATCTACTTCTGGATGTTAGTAATGAGGCCCCGTTATCTACTTCTGGATGTCAGTAATGAGGCCCCGTTATCTACTTCTGGATGTCAGTAATGAGGCCCCGTTATCTACTTCTGGATGTTAGTAATGAGGCCCCGTTATCTACTTCTGGATGTCAGTAATGAGGCCCCGTGGTATACTTCTGGATGTTAGTAATGAGGCCCCGTGGTATACTTCTGGATGTCAGTAATGAGTTCCCGTTATCTACTTCTGGATGTCAGTAATGAGGCCCCGTGGTATACTTCTGGATGTTAGTAATGAGGCCCAGTGGTATACTTCTGGATGTCAGTAATGAGGCCCCGTGGTATACTTCTGGATGTTAGTAATGAGGCCCCGTTATCTACTTCTGGATGTCAGTAATGAGGCCCCGTTATCTACTTCTGGATGTCAGTAATGAGGCCCCGTTATCTACTTCTGGATGTTAGTAATGAGGCCCCGTTATATAGTTCTGGATGTTAGTAATGAGGCCCGTGGTATACTTCTGGATGTTAGTAATGAGGCCCCGTTATCTTCTTTTGGATGTTGGTAATGAGGCCCGTGGTATACTTCTGGATGTTAGTAATGAGGCCCCGTTATCTACTTCTGGATGTTAGTAATGAGGCCCCGTTATCTACTTCTGGATGTCAGTAATGAGGCCCCGTGGTATACTTCTGGATGTTAGTAATGAGGCCCCGTTATCTACTTCTGGATGTCAGTAATGAGGCCCCGTGGTATACTTCTGGATGTTAGTAATGAGGCCCCGTTATCTACTTCTGGATGTTAGTAATGAGGCCCCGTTATCTACTTCTGGATGTCTGTAATGAGGCCCCGTGGTATACTTCTGGATGTCTGTAATGAGGCCCCGTGGTATACTTCTGGATGTCTGTAATGAGGCCCCGTGGTATACTTCTGGATGTCAGTAATGAGGCCCCGTTATCTACTTCTGGATGTCAGTAATGAGGCCCTGTGGTATACTTCTGGATGTTAGTAATGAGGCCCCGTGGTATACTTCTGGATGTTAGTAATGAGGCCCCGTTATCTACTTCTGGATGTTAGTAATGAGGCCCTGTGGTATACTTCTGGATGTCAGTAATGAGGCCCTGTGGTATACTTCTGGATGTTAGTAATGAGGCCCCGTTATCTACTTCTGGATGTTAGTAATGAGGCCCCGTTATCTACTTCTGGATGTTAGTAATGAGGCCCGTGGTATACTTCTGGATGTCAGTAATGAGGCCCTGTGGTATACTTCTGGATGTTAGTAATGAGGCCCCGTTATCTACTTCTGGATGTTAGTAATGAGGCCCTGTGGTATACTTCTGGATGTCAGTAATGAGGCCCCGTGGTATACTTCTGGATGTCAGTAATGAGGCCCCGTGGTATACTTCTGGATGTCAGTAATGAGGCCCCGTGGTATACTTCTGGATGTCAGTAATGAGGCCCCGTTATCTACTTCTGGATGTCAGTAATGAGGCCCCGTTATCTACTTCTGGATGTCAGTAATGAGGCCCCGTTATCTACTTCTGGATGTCAGTAATGAGGCCCCGTTATCTACTTCTGGATGTTAGTAATGAGGCCCCGTGGTATACTTCTGGATGTCAGTAATGAGGCCCCGTGGTATACTTCTGGATGTCAGTAATGAGGCCCCGTGGTATACTTCTGGATGTTAGTGATGAGGCCCCGTGGTATACTTCTGGATGTTAGTAATGAGGCCCTGTGGTATACTTCTGGATGTTAGTAATGAGGCCCCGTTATCTACTTCTGGATGTTAGTAATGAGGCCCCGTTATCTACTTCTGGATGTTAGTAATGAGGCCCCGTGGTATACTTCTGGATGTTAGTAATGAGGCCCCGTTATCTACTTCTGGATGTCAGTAATGAGGCCCCGTGGTATACTTCTGGATGTTAGTAATGAGGCCCCGTGGTATACTTCTGGATGTTAGTAATGAGGCCCCGTGGTATACTTCTGGATGTTAGTAATGAGGCCCCGTGGTATACCTCTGGATGTTAGTAATGAGGCCCCGTTGTATACTTCTGGATGTTAGTAATGAGGCCCCGTTATCTACTTCTGGATGTTAGTAATGAGGCCCCGTGGTATACTTCTGGATGTTAGTAATGAGGCCCATTATCTACTTCTGGATGTTAGTAATGAGGCCCCGTTATCTACTTCTGGATGTCAGTAATGAGGCCCCGTGGTATACTTCTGGATGTTAGTAATGAGGCCCCGTTATCTACTTCTGGATGTTAGTAATGAGGCCCCGTGGTATACTTCTGGATGTCAGTAATGAGGCCCCGTTATCTACTTCTGGATGTTAGTAATGAGGCCCCGTGGTATACTTCTGGATGTTAGTAATGAGGCCCCGTTATCTACTTCTGGATGTTAGTAATGAGGCCCCGTGGTATACTTCTGGATGTTAGTAATGAGGCCCCGTGGTATACCTCTGGATGTTAGTAATGAGGCCCCGTTGTATACTTCTGGATGTTAGTAATGAGGCCCCGTTATCTACTTCTGGATGTTAGTAATGAGGCCCCGTTATCTACTTCTGGATGTTAGTAATGAGGCCCCGTTATCTACTTCTGGATGTTAGTAATGAGGCCCCGTTATCTACTTCTGGATGTTAGAAACGAGGCCCCGTGATATACTTCTGGATGTCAGTGATGAGGCCCCGTGGTATACTTCTGGATGTTAGTAATGAGGCCCCGTTATCTACTTCTGGATGTTAGTAATGAGGCCCCGTTATCTACTTCTGGATGTCAGTAATGAGGCCCCGTTATCTACTTCTGGATGTCAGTAATGAGGCCCCGTTATCTACTTCTGGATGTTAGTAATGAGGCCCCGTTATCTACTTCTGGATGTCAGTAATGAGGCCCCGTGGTATACTTCTGGATGTTAGTAATGAGGCCCCGTGGTATACTTCTGGATGTCAGTAATGAGTTCCCGTTATCTACTTCTGGATGTCAGTAATGAGGCCCCGTGGTATACTTCTGGATGTTAGTAATGAGGCCCAGTGGTATACTTCTGGATGTCAGTAATGAGGCCCCGTGGTATACTTCTGGATGTTAGTAATGAGGCCCCGTTATCTACTTCTGGATGTCAGTAATGAGGCCCCGTTATCTACTTCTGGATGTCAGTAATGAGGCCCCGTTATCTACTTCTGGATGTTAGTAATGAGGCCCCGTTATATAGTTCTGGATGTTAGTAATGAGGCCCGTGGTATACTTCTGGATGTTAGTAATGAGGCCCCGTTATCTTCTTTTGGATGTTGGTAATGAGGCCCCGTGGTATACTTCTGGATGTTAGTAATGAGGCCCCGTTATCTACTTCTGGATGTTAGTAATGAGGCCCCGTTATCTACTTCTGGATGTCAGTAATGAGGCCCCGTGGTATACTTCTGGATGTTAGTAATGAGGCCCCGTTATCTACTTCTGGATGTCAGTAATGAGGCCCCGTTATCTACTTCTGGATGTTAGTAATGAGGCCCCGTTATCTACTTCTGGATGTCTGTAATGAGGCCCCGTGGTATACTTCTGGATGTCTGTAATGAGGCCCCGTGGTATACTTCTGGATGTCTGTAATGAGGCCCCGTGGTATACTTCTGGATGTCAGTAATGAGGCCCCGTTATCTACTTCTGGATGTCAGTAATGAGGCCCCGTGGTATACTTCTGGATGTTAGTAATGAGGCCCCGTGGTATACTTCTGGATGTTAGTAATGAGGCCCCGTGGTATACTTCTGGATGTTAGTAATGAGGCCCCGTTATATACTTCTGGATGTCAGTAATGAGGCCCCGTTATCTACTTCTGGATGTCAGTAATGAGGCCCCGTGGTATACTTCTGGATGTTAGTAATGAGGCCCCTTGGTATACTTCTGGATGTTAGTAATGAGGCCCCGTGGTATAGTTCTGGATGTTAGTAATGAGGCCCCGTGGTATACTTCTGGATGTTAGTAATGAGGCCCCGTTATCTACTTCTGGATGTTAGTAATGAGGCCCCGTTATCTACTTCTGGATGTTAGTAATGAGGCCCCGTTATCTACTTCTGGATGTCAGTAATGAGGCCCCGTTATCTACTTCTGGATGTTAGTAATGCCCCGTGGTATACTTCTGGATGTCAGTAATGAGGCCCCGTTATCTACTTCTGGATGTTAGTAATGAGGCCCCGTTATCTTCTTTTGGATGTTAGTAATGAGGCCCCGTGGTATACTTCTGGATGTTAGTAATGAGGCCCCGTTATCTACCTCTGGATGTCAGTAATGAGGCCCCGTTATCTACTTCTGGATGTTAGTAATGAGGCCCCGTTATCTACTTCTGGATGTTAGTAATGATGCCCGTTATCTACTTCCCAGGAGTCACATGGACTCCTGGATAATATTGTCTGCATCAGTGTGTCCAGTATGAAGGAAGTTTATAGGTAGTTTCGCAAGCCCATTCTAATTAGCGTTAGCGCAATGACTGGAAGTCTATGCTAACATGCTAGCTCTTCCCATAGACTTCCTGTCAATGCGCTAACACTAGTTAGCAACTTCCTTCAAACGGAACGCAGAAACATAAAAATGGTTAGTTCATCTGAAGAATGGGAAGTAGATAAAGGGTCAAACTATCCTTTTAATGCTGTGGACTCGTCCTTTTGGGGGGAGTGGGGTAAGTTGAGCAAAATAAAGAATGAATCATTTGACCAAATATTTGGGAAGGGGTCATCATTTCATGGAGATCGTGAAGGAAGAAACCACATGGGAAAAGTGGTTAGCGAGTGGTTAGCGAGTCCAAAACACTGGTATTCACCAAGACAAATACATTTATTGTCTTAAGAGGTTTCATGATGCTTTGTATCTAAATTAAAGTAGATGATTTCAAGATTGTTCTGTACATCAGTTCTGGTCTGTATAATCTTCAATGTGAGGTTATAAACCTGGCAAGGAAGTACATCCTTGTAGCTGTATGGGCTATAGTCAACGTGCTTGTAGCTGTATGGGCTATAGTCAACGTGCTTGTAGCTGTAGTCTTTCTGGAGGAGACTGGAGGAGACTAGAGGAGACTTACCTCATACACAGAAGAGACCACTCAGTCTTTCTGGAGGAGACTGGAGGAGACTAGAGGAGACTTACCTCATACACAGAAGAGACCACTCAGTCTTTCTGGAAGAGACTGGAGGAGACTAGAGGAGACTTACCTCATACACAGAAGAGACCACTCAGTCTTTCTGGAGGAGACTGGAGGAGACTAGAGGAGACTTACCTCATACACAGAAGATACCATTCAGTCTTTCTGGAGGAGACTGGAGGAGACTAGAGGAGACTAGAGGAGACTAGAGGAGACTGGAGGAGACTTACCTCATACACAGAAGATACCACTCAGTCTTTCTGGAGGAGACTGGAGGAGACTAGAGGAGACTGGAGGAGACTTACCTCATACACAGAAGAGACCACTCAGTCTTTCTTTGAAAACTGTCATGTTTAGATGACTTGTGATTTATTTCCAGGGAAACATCCTGAAATACATGTAGATACCTTTTGTTAGAAAGAATAATATATTTCCCTTGACGAAGTGATGCTCACTATAAAAAATGGCCCCCTTACCCCACTCTCCGCTTACCCCACTCTCCCCTTACCCCATGACCACTGTTGGTGTTGGTGTGTGTGTGCTCTAATTTCCCTATTTGCTTCTTGTCTCCTCTAGTCTCCTCTTGTCTCTCCAGTCTCTCCAGTCTGGCTTTTGTCTCTCCAGTCTGGCTCTTGTCTCTCCTGTCTGGCTCTTGTCTCTCCAGTCTGGCTCTTGTCTCTCCAGTCTGGCTCTTGTCTCTCCAGTCTGGCTTTTGTCTCTCCAGTCTGGCTCTTGTCTCTCCAGTCTGGCTTTTGTCTCTCCAGTCTGGCTTTTGTCTCTCCAGTCTGGCTCTTGTCTCTCCTGTCTGGCTCTTGTCTCTCCAGTCTGGCTCTTGTCTCTCCAGTCTGGCTCTTGTCTCTCCTGTCTGGCTCTTGTCTCTCTAGTCTGGCTCTTGTCTCTCTAGTGTCCTCTTGTCTCTCCTGTCTGGCTCTTGTCTCTCTAGTCTGGCTCTTGTCTCTCTAGTGTCCTCTTGTCTCTCCTGTCTGGCTCTTGTCTCTCCAGTCTGGCTCTTGTCTCTTGTCTCCATCTCCACCTCACTGGCATAGTGCCGTCTTTCGGATGGGACGTTAAATGGGTGTCCTGACTCTCTGAGGTCATTAAAGATCCCATGGCACTTATTGTAAGAGCAGGGGTGTTGACCCTGGTGTCCTGGCTAAATTCCCAATCTGGCCCTCAAACCATCATGGTCACCTAATAATCCCCAGTTTACAATTGGCTCATTAATCCCCCTCCTCTCCACCTGTAACTATTCCCCAGGTCGTTGCTGCAAATGAGAACATGTTCTCAGTCAACTTACCTGGTAAAATAACGGATAAATAAAAAATAAATATAAAAAAATAGAGAAGAAAACACATTCACTATTGAGTTTTACGTAACTGGTGTTTAGTCTGGTTGTTGTAAACTTGGTGTTAGTCTGGTTGTTGTAAACTGGTGTTAGTCTGGTTGTTGTAAACTGGTGTTTAGTCTGGTTGTTGTAAACTGGTGTTAGTCTGGTTGTTGTAAACTGGTGTTAGTCTGGTTGTTGTAAACTGGTGTTTAGTCTGGTTGTTGTAAACTGGTGTTTAGTCTGGTTGTTGTAAACTGGTGTTAGTCTGGTTGTTGTAAACTGGTGTTTAGTCTGGTTGTTGTAAACTGGTGTTTAGTCTGGTTGTTGTAAACTGGTGTTAGTCTGGTTGTTGTAAACTGGTGTTTAGTCTGGTTGTTGTAAACTGGTGTTTAGTCTGGTTGTTGTAAACTGGTGTTAGTCTGGTTGTTGTAAACTGGTGTTTAGTCTGGTTGTTGTAAACTGGTGTTAGTCTGGTTGTTGTAAACTGGTGTTAGTCTGGTTGTTGTAAACTGGTGTTAGTCTGGTTGTTGTAAACTGGTGTTAGTCTGGTTGTTGTAAACTGGTGTTAGTCTGGTTGTTGTAAACTGGTGTTAGTCTGGTTGTTGTAAACTGGTGTTAGTCTGGTTGTTGTAAACTGGTGTTAGTCTGGTTGTTGTAAACTGGTGTTTAGTCTGGTTGTTGTAAACTGGTGTTTAGTCTGGTTGTTGTAAACTGGTGTTAGTCTGGTTGTTGTAAACTGGTGTTAGTCTGGTTGTTGTAAACTGGTGTTAGTCTGGTTGTTGTAAACTGGTGTTAGTCTGGTTGTTGTAAACTGGTGTTAGTCTGGTTGTTGTAAACTGGTGTTAGTCTGGTTGTTGTAAACTGGTGTTAGTCTGGTTGTTGTAAACTGGTGTTTAGTCTGGTTGTTGTAAACTGGTGTTAGTCTGGTTGTTGTAAACTGGTGTTAGTCTGGTTGTTGTAAACTGGTGTTAGTCTGGTTGTTGTAAACTGGTGTTAGTCTGGTTGTTGTAAACTGGTGTTTAGTCTGGTTGTTGTAAACTGGTGTTTAGTCTGGTTGTTGTAAACTGGTGTTAGTCTGGTTGTTGTAAACTGGTGTTAGTCTGGTTGTTGTAAACTGGTGTTTAGTCTGGTTGTTGTAAACTGGTGTTTAGTCTGGTTGTTGTAAACTGGTGTTAGTCTGGTTGTTGTAAACTGGTGTTTAGTCTGGTTGTTGTAAACTGGTGTTAGTCTGGTTGTTGTAAACTGGTGTTAGTCTGGTTGTTGTAAACTGGTGTTAGTCTGGTTGTTGTAAACTGGTGTTAGTCTGGTTGTTGTAAACTGGTGTTAGTCTGGTTGTTGTAAACTGGTGTTAGTCTGGTTGTTGTAAACTGGTGTTAGTCTGGTTGTTGTAAACTGGTGTTAGTCTGGTTGTTGTAAACTGGTGTTAGTCTGGTTGTTGTAAACTGGTGTTAGTCTGGTTGTTGTAAACTGGTGTTAGTCTGGTTGTTGTAAACTGGTGTTTAGTCTGGTTGTTGTAAACTGGTGTTAGTCTGGTTGTTGTAAACTGGTGTTAGTCTGGTTGTTGTAAACTGGTGTTAGTCTGGTTGTTGTAAACTGGTGTTAGTCTGGTTGTTGTAAACTGGTGTTAGTCTGGTTGTTGTAAACTGGTGTTAGTCTGGTTGTTGTAAACTGGTGTTAGTCTGGTTGTTGTAAACTGGTGTTAGTCTGGTTGTTGTAAACTGGTGTTAGTCTGGTTGTTGTAAACTGGTGTTAGTCTGGTTGTTGTAAACTGGTGTTAGTCTGGTTGTTGTAAACTGGTGTTAGTCTGGTTGTTGTAAACTGGTGTTTAGTCTGGTTGTTGTAAACTGGTGTTTAGTCTGGTTGTTGTAAACTGGTGTTTAGTCTGGTTGTTGTAAACTGGTGTTAGTCTGGTTGTTGTAAACTGGTGTTTAGTCTGGTTGTTGTAAACTGGTGTTTAGTCTGGTTGTTGTAAACTGGTGTTAGTCTGGTTGTTGTAAACTGGTGTTAGTCTGGTTGTTGTAAACTGGTGTTAGTCTGGTTGTTGTAAACTGGTGTTTAGTCTGGTTGTTGTAAACTGGTGTTAGTCTGGTTGTTGTAAACTGGTGTTAGTCTGGTTGTCTGGTTGTTGTAAACTGGTGTTTAGTCTGGTTGTTGTAAACTGGTGTTAGTCTGGTTGTTGTAAACTGGTGTTTAGTCTGGTTGTTGTAAACTGGTGTTAGTCTGGTTGTTGTAAACTGGTGTTAGTCTGGTTGTTGTAAACTGGTGTTAGTCTGGTTGTTGTAAACTGGTGTTTAGTCTGGTTGTTGTAAACTGGTGTTAGTCTGGTTGTTGTAAACTGGTGTTAGTCTGGTTGTTGTAAACTGGTGTTAGTCTGGTTGTTGTAAACTGGTGTTTAGTCTGGTTGTTGTAAACTGGTGTTAGTCTGGTTGTTGTAAACTGGTGTTTAGTCTGGTTGTTGTAAACTGGTGTTAGTCTGGTTGTTGTAAACTGGTGTTTAGTCTGGTTGTTGTAAACTGGTGTTTAGTCTGGTTGTTGTAAACTGGTGTTAGTCTGGTTGTTGTAAACTGGTGTTAGTCTGGTTGTTGTAAACTGGTGTTAGTCTGGTTGTTGTAAACTGGTGTTAGTCTGGTTGTTGTAAACTGGTGTTAGTCTGGTTGTTGTAAACTGGTGTTAGTCTGGTTGTTGTAAACTGGTGTTAGTCTGGTTGTTGTAAACTGGTGTTAGTCTGGTTGTTGTAAACTGGTGTTTAGTCTGGTTGTTGTAAACTGGTGTTTAGTCTGGTTGTTGTAAACTGGTGTTTAGTTTAGTAAACTGGTTTTAGTCTGGTTGTAAAACTGGTGTTTAGTCTGGTTGTTGTAAACTGGTGTTAGTCTGGTTGTTGTAAACTGGTGTTTAGTCTGGTTGTTGTAAACTGGTGTTAGTCTGGTTGTTGTAAACTGGTGTTAGTCTGGTTGTTGTAAACTGGTGTTAGTCTGGTTGTTGTAAACTGGTGTTTAGTCTGGTTGTTGTAAACTGGTGTTAGTCTGGTTGTTGTAAACTGGTGTTAGTCTGGTTGTTGTAAACTGGTGTTTAGTCTGGTTGTTGTAAACTGGTGTTAGTCTGGTTGTTGTAAACTGGTGTTTAGTCTGGTTGTTGTAAACTGGTGTTAGTCTGGTTGTTGTAAACTGGTGTTAGTCTGGTTGTTGTAAACTGGTGTTAGTCTGGTTGTTGTAAACTGGTGTTAGTCTGGTTGTTGTAAACTGGTGTTAGTCTGGTTGTTGTAAACTGGTGTTAGTCTGGTTGTTGTAAACTGGTGTTAGTCTGGTTGTTGTAAACTGGTGTTAGTCTGGTTGTTGTAAACTGGTGTTAGTCTGGTTGTTGGTGTTAGTCTGGTTGGTGGTTTAGTCTGGTTGTTGTAAACTGGTGTTAGTCTGGTTGTTGTAAACTGGTGTTAGTCTGGTTGTTGTAAACTGGTGTTAGTCTGGTTGTTGTAAACTGGTGTTTAGTCTGGTTGTTGTAAACTGGTGTTAGTCTGGTTGTTGTAAACTGGTGTTAGTCTGGTTGTTGTAAACTGGTGTTAGTCTGGTTGTTGTAAACTGGTGTTAGTCTGGTTGTTGTAAACTGGTGTTAGTCTGGTTGTTGTAAACTGGTGTTTAGTCTGGTTGTTGTAAACTGGTGTTAGTCTGGTTGTTGTAAACTGGTGTTTAGTCTGGTTGTTGTAAACTGGTGTTAGTCTGGTTGTTGTAAACTGGTGTTTAGTCTGGTTGTTGTAAACTGGTGTTTAGTCTGGTTGTTGTAAACTGGTGTTTAGTCTGGTTGTTGTAAACTGGTGTTAGTCTGGTTGTTGTAAACTGGTGTTAGTCTGGTTGTTGTAAACTGGTGTTAGTCTGGTTGTTGTAAACTGGTGTTTAGTCTGGTTGTTGTAAACTGGTGTTAGTCTGGTTGTTGTAAACTGGTGTTAGTCTGGTTGTTGTAAACTGGTGTTAGTCTGGTTGTTGTAAACTGGTGTTTAGTCTGGTTGTTGTAAACTGGTGTTAGTCTGGTTGTTGTAAACTGGTGTTAGTCTGGTTGTTGTAAACTGGTGTTTAGTCTGGTTGTTGTAAACTGGTGTTAGTCTGGTTGTTGTAAACTGGTGTTTAGTCTGGTTGTTGTAAACTGGTGTTAGTCTGGTTGTTGTAAACTGGTGTTAGTCTGGTTGTTGTAAACTGGTGTTAGTCTGGTTGTTGTAAACTGGTGTTTAGTCTGGTTGTTGTAAACTGGTGTTAGTCTGGTTGTTGTAAACTGGTGTTAGTCTGGTTGTTGTAAACTGGTGTTAGTCTGGTTGTTGTAAACTGGTGTTTAGTCTGGTTGTTGTAAACTGGTGTTAGTCTGGTTGTTGTAAACTGGTGTTTAGTCTGGTTGTTGTAAACTGGTGTTAGTCTGGTTGTTGTAAACTGGTGTTAGTCTGGTTGTTGTAAACTGGTGTTAGTCTGGTTGTTGTAAACTGGTGTTTAGTCTGGTTGTTGTAAACTGGTGTTTAGTCTGGTTGTTGTAAACTGGTGTTAGTCTGGTTGTTGTAAACTGGTGTTAGTCTGGTTGTTGTAAACTGGTGTTAGTCTGGTTGTTGTAAACTGGTGTTAGTCTGGTTGTTGTAAACTGGTGTTTAGTCTGGTTGTTGTAAACTGGTGTTAGTCTGGTTGTTGTAAACTGGTGTTAGTCTGGTTGTTGTAAACTGGTGTTTAGTCTGGTTGTTGTAAACTGGTGTTAGTCTGGTTGTTGTAAACTGGTGTTAGTCTGGTTGTTGTAAACTGGTGTTAGTCTGGTTGTTGTAAACTGGTGTTAGTCTGGTTGTTGTAAACTGGTGTTTAGTCTGGTTGTTGTAAACTGGTGTTTAGTCTGGTTGTTGTAAACTGGTGTTTAGTCTGGTTGTTGTAAACTGGTGTTAGTCTGGTTGTTGTAAACTGGTGTTAGTCTGGTTGTTGTAAACTTGTGTTAGTCTGGTTGTTGTAAACTGGTGTTAGTCTGGTTGTTGTAAACTGGTGTTTAGTCTGGTTGTTGTAAACTGGTGTTAGTCTGGTTGTTGTAAACTGGTGTTAGTCTGGTTGTTGTAAACTTGGTGTTAGTCTGGTTGTTGTAAACTGGTGTTAGTCTGGTTGTTGTAAACTGGTGTTAGTCTGGTTGTTGTAAACTGGTGTTTAGTCTGGTTGTTGTAAACTGGTGTTAGTCTGGTTGTTGTAAACTGGTGTTAGTCTGGTTGTTGTAAACTGGTGTTAGTCTGGTTGTTGTAAACTGGTGTTAGTCTGGTTGTTGTAAACTGGTGTTTAGTCTGGTTGTTGTAAACTGGTGTTTAGTCTGGTTGTTGTAAACTGGTGTTTAGTCTGGTTGTTGTAAACTGGTGTTAGTCTGGTTGTTGTAAACTGGTGTTAGTCTGGTTGTTGTAAACTTGTGTTAGTCTGGTTGTTGTAAACTGGTGTTAGTCTGGTTGTTGTAAACTGGTGTTTAGTCTGGTTGTTGTAAACTGGTGTTAGTCTGGTTGTTGTAAACTGGTGTTAGTCTGGTTGTTGTAAACTTGGTGTTAGTCTGGTTGTTGTAAACTGGTGTTAGTCTGGTTGTTGTAAACTGGTGTTAGTCTGGTTGTTGTAAACTGGTGTTTAGTCTGGTTGTTGTAAACTGGTGTTAGTCTGGTTGTTGTAAACTGGTGTTAGTCTGGTTGTTGTAAACTGGTGTTAGTCTGGTTGTTGTAAACTGGTGTTTAGTCTGGTTGTTGTAAACTGGTGTTAGTCTGGTTGTTGTAAACTGGTGTTAGTCTGGTTGTTGTAAACTGGTGTTAGTCTGGTTGTTGTAAACTGGTGTTAGTCTGGTTGTTGTAAACTGGTGTTTAGTCTGGTTGTTGTAAACTGGTGTTAGTCTGGTTGTTGTAAACTGGTGTTAGTCTGGTTGTTGTAAACTGGTGTTAGTCTGGTTGTTGTAAACTGGTGTTAGTCTGGTTGTTGTAAACTGGTGTTAGTCTGGTTGTTGTAAACTGGTGTTAGTCTGGTTGTTGTAAACTTGGTCTGGTTGTTGTAAACTGGTGTTAGTCTGGTTGTTGTAAACTGGTGTTAGTCTGGTTGTTGTAAACTGGTGTTAGTCTGGTTGTTGTAAACTGGTGTTAGTCTGGTTGTTGTAAACTGGTGTTAGTCTGGTTGTTGTAAACTTGGTGTTAGTCTGGTTGTTGTAAACTGGTGTTAGTCTGGTTGTTGTAAACTTGGTGTTAGTCTGGTTGTTGTAAACTGGTGTTAGTCTGGTTGTTGTAAACTTGGTGTTAGTCTGGTTGTTGTAAACTGGTGTTAGTCTGGTTGTTGTAAACTGGTGTTAGTCTGGTTGTTGTAAACTGGTGTTAGTCTGGTTGTTGTAAACTGGTGTTAGTCTGGTTGTTGTAAACTTGGTGTTAGTCTGGTTGTTGTAAACTGGTGTTAGTCTGGTTGTTGTAAACTGGTGTTAGTCTGGTTGTTGTAAACTGGTGTTAGTCTGGTTGTTGTAAACTGGTGTTAGTCTGGTTGTTGTAAACTGGTGTTAGTCTGGTTGTTGTAAACTGGTGTTAGTCTGGTTGTTGTAAACTGGTGTTAGTCTGGTTGTTGTAAACTGGTGTTAGTCTGGTTGTTGTAAACTTGGTGTTAGTCTGGTTGTTGTAAACTGGTGTTAGTCTGGTTGTTGTAAACTTGGTGTTAGTCTGGTTGTTGTAAACTGGTGTTAGTCTGGTTGTTGTAAACTGGTGTTAGTCTGGTTGTTGTAAACTGGTGTTAGTCTGGTTGTTGTAAACTGGTGTTAGTCTGGTTGTTGTAAACTGGTGTTAGTTTACAACTCTGGTGTTCGCAGAGTGCCCATATGAGGCCGTCGCAGAGTGCCCATATGAGGCCGTCGCAGAGTGCCCATATGAGGCCGTCGCAGAGTGCCCATATGAGGCCGTCGCAGAGTGCCCATATGAGGCCGTCGCAGAGTGCCCATATGAGGCCGTCGCAGAGTGCCCATATGAGGCCGTCGCAGAGTGCCCATATGAGGCCGTCGCAGAGTGCCCATATGAGGCCGTCGCAGAGTGCCCATATGAGGCCGTCGCAGAGTGCCCATATGAGGCCGTCGCAGAGTGCCCATATGAGGCCGTCGCAGAGCGCCCATATGAGGCCGTCGCAGAGCGCCCATATTTGTATGCATTGTTTGTTTTTCTCTCTTCGCCAAGGCAAGTTAAATAAATAAAAGTGAGAAGAAACAAGTGTATCATAAAAAAAAGAACGATAAATAAATAGATCAATATAGGAGGTAATTACAATGTTTATCCTCCACTGATTGTGGTGGAATGTGTGGCCATTGCTTCCTTTTAGGTGGTTGCCACAGCTGTCGTTTACTGACTGCTTCCTACCTCTGTCGTGTACTGACTGCTTCCTGCCTCTGTCGTGTACTGACTGCTTCCTGCCTGTCGTTTACTGACTGCTTCCTACCCCTGTCGTGTACTGACTGCTTCCTGCCCGTCGTGTACTGACTGCTTCCTGCCTCTGTCGTGTACTGACTGCTTCCTGCCTCTGTCGTGTACTGACTGCTTCCTGCCTCTGTCGTGTACTGACTGCTTCCTGCCTCTGTCGTGTACTGACTGCTTCCTGCCTCTGTCGTGTACTGACTGCTTCCTGCCTCTGTCGTGTACTGACTGCTTCCTGCCTCTGTCGTGTACTGACTGCTTCCTGCCTCTGTCGTGTACTGACTGCTTCCTGCCTCTGTCGTGGTACTGACTGCTTCCTGCCTCTGTCGTGTACTGACTGCTTCCTGCCTCTGTCGTGTACTGACTGCTTCCTGCCTCTGTCGTGTACTGACTGCTTCCTGCCTCTGTCGTGTACTGACTGCTTCCTGCCTCTGTCGTGTACTGACTGCTTCCCGCCTCCGTCGTGTACTGACTGCTTCCCGCCTCCGCCGTGTACTGACTGCTTCCCGCCTCCGTCGTGTACTGACTGCTTCCCGCCTCCGCCGTGTACTGACTGCTTCCTACCTCTGTCGTGTACTGACTGCTTCCCGCCTCCGTCGTGTACTGACTGCTTCCCGACTCTGTCGTGTACTGACTGCTTCCTGCCTCTGTCGTTTACTGACTGCTTCCTGCCTCTGTCGTTTACTGACTGCTTCCTGCCTCTGTCGCTTTACTGACTGCTTCCTGCCTCTGTCGTGTACTGACTGCTTCCTGCCTCTGTCGTTTACTGACTGCTTCCTACCTCTGTCGTGTACTGACTGCAACAATTTACAGGCATCCTGCTGGAGACTAAACAGAGCTACAGAGAGCTGCTGCTGCGGTATGAAGCAGAGATAGAGACAGACAGACAGGCAGGCAGGCAGGCAGCCAGACAGGCAGCCATGACCAAGCCATACTGTGTATAAAACCAGGGCTGGTCGGATTTGTCACATTGCAAGAATACACACTGCAGAACACACACATACTGCCTACTGACGTCAAGTCAAATTGTCTGTGGCTCATGTCTTGTACACAGAGGCTGGTGACCTGCAGTGACCTTTTTGTTCTACTGGTAGCATCTTCACACACACACTCCTCCCACGACTACTCACTGCAGAACACACACACACACCCACGACTACACACTGCAGAACACACACACTCCTCCCACGACTACACACTGCAGAACACACACACACACTCCTCCCACGACTACACACTGCAGAACACACACACTCCTCCCACGACTACTCACTGCAGAACACACACACACACTCCTCCCACGACTACACACTGCAGAACACACACACACACACACTCCTCCCACGACTACACACTGCAGAACACACACACACACTCTCCTCCCACGACTACACACTGCAGAACACACACACACACTCCTCCCACGACTACACACTGCAGAACACACACACACACTCCTCCCACGACTACACACTGCAGAACACACACACACTCCTCCCACGACTACACACTGCAGAACACACACACACACTCCTCCCACGACTACACACTGCAGAACAACAAACAGAAGTAAGAGGCGAAGTACAGAGCCTTCAGAAAGTATTCAGACCCCTTGACTTTTTACGTTACAGCCTTATTTTAAAATGTATGAAAATTATTTTACATTTCTGTGTGCAAATGTATTAAAAATAATTGTTAAAGCACCTTTGGCAGCGATTACAGCCTCGTGTCTTCTTGGGTATGATGCTACAAGCTTGGCACACCTGTATTTGGGGAGTTTCTCCCATTCTTCTCTGCAGATCCTCTCAAGCTCTGTCAGGTTGGATGGGGAGTGTCGCTGCACAGCTATTTTCAGGTCTCTCCAGAGATGTTCGATCGGGTTCAAGCCTGGGCTCTGGCTGGGCCACTCAAGGATATTGAGACTTGTCCCGAAGCCACTCCTGCATTGTCTTGGCTGTATGCTTAGGGTTGTTGTCCTGTTGGAAGGTGAACCTTCGCCCCAGTCTGAGAACCTGCTCCAGAACGCTCAGGACTTCATCAAGGATCTCTCTGTACTTTGCTCTGTTCATCTTTCCTTCGATCCTGACTAGTTTTCCAGTCCCTGCCGCTGAAAAACATCCCCACAACATTATGCTGCCACCACCATGCTTCACCGTAGAGATGGTGCCAGGTTTCCTCCAGACGTGAGGCTTGGCATTCAAGCCGAAGTGTTCAATATTGTTTTCATCAGACCAGAGAATCTTGTTTCTCATGGTCTGAGAGTCTTTAGGTGCCTTTTGGCAAACTTCAAGTGGGTTGTCATGTGCCTTTTACTGAGTAGTGGCTTCTGTCTGGCCACTCTAACGTAAAGGCTCGATTGGTGGAGTGCTGCAAAGATGGTTGTCCTTCTGGAAGGTTCTCCCATCTCCACAGAGTTACCATCAGGCTGTTGTTCACCGCCCTGACCAAGACCATTCTCCCACGATTGCTTAATTTGGCCAGGCGGCCAGCTCTAGGAAGAGTCTTGGTAGTTCCAAACTTGTTCCATTTAAGAATGGTGGAGGCCACTGTGTTCTTGAGGACCTTAAATGCTGCAGAAATGTTTTGGTACCCTTCCCCAGATCTGTACCTCGTCTCAATCCTGTCTCGGAGCTCTATGGTCAATTCCTTCAACCTCATGGCTTGGTTTTTGCTCTGACATGCACTGTCAACTGTGAGACTTTATATAGACAGGTGTGTGCCTTTCCAAATCATGTCCAATCAATTGAATTTACCACATGTGGACTCCAATCAAGTTGTAGAAACATCTCAAGGATGATCAATGGAAACAGGATGCACATGAGCTCAATTTAGAGTCTCATGGCAAAGGGTCTGAATACTTATGTAAATAAGGTATTTTTGTTTATATTTTTAATACATTTACAAACATTTCTAGCCCTGGTTTAATTTTGTAATTATGGAGTATTGTGTGTAGATTGAGGCAAAACATGTATTTAATACATTTTAGAATAAGACTAAGGTAAGAAAATGTGGATAAAGTCAAGGGGTCTGAATAATAACATATATTAAGGATGTAACATGTATTAACCTCTGGTACAAGTGGGACGCTAGCACCTCGACAATAGCCAGTGAAATTGCAGGGCGCCAAATTCAAAACAACAGAAATCCCATAATTAAAATTTCTCAAACATACAAGTATTTTACACCATTTTAAAGATAAACTTCTTGTAAATCCAGCCACAGTGTTCGATTTCAAATAGGCTTCACGGCGAAAGCACACCAAATGTTTATGTTAGGTCAGCACCTAGTCACAGAGAACCTTACAGCCATTTTCCAGCCAAGGAGAGGGCTCACAAAGTCAGAAATGGCGATTAAATGAATCACTAACCTTTGATCTTCATCAGATAACACAAGACTTCATGTTACACAATAAATGTGTGTTCGATAAAGTTAATCTTTGTCAAAAAACCTCATTTGAAATGAGTGTTTTATGATCAGAAATGCATTGTCTCAAACAAACATCCGGTGAAAGTGCAGAGAGCCACATCAAATTACAGAAATACTCATCATAAACATCGATAAAAGATACAAGTGTTAAACATACGAATACAGATAAACCTCTCCTTAATGCTCTCCGCTGTGTCAGATTTCAAAAAGGCTTCACGGCAAAAGAGTGTCACAAAAGTCAGAAATATCATTAAAATGAATCACTTACCTTTGATGATCTTCATCTGGTGGCACTCCCAGGTCTCCATGTTAGACAACAAATGTTTGTTTTGTTCGATAAAGTTCATCTTTGTCCAAATACCTCTGTTTTTTTGGTGCGTTTAGTTCAGAAATCCAAAGGTACAATGCGAGCTCTCAAAACCAAGACGAAGTGTCAAAAAGTACAATAAAAGATAGTAGAAACATGTCAAACGATGGTTATAATCAATCCTCAGGTTGTTTTTGTCATAAATAATCAATAATATTTCAACCGGACAAAAGCTTTGTCAATGGAAAAGGTAAACAAGAAATGTGCGCTCCCGATCACGTGCTTGGTTCATGTCTGGAAATTTCCACCGTCCTCTCATTGGAAGCGGTGTATCTCCCTCATTGTTCAGAGTAAAAGCCTGAAACAATGCCTAAAGACTGGTCACATGTGGAGGAAGCCATAGTGCTCGTGAACTGGGTTCTAAAACAGCCTTTCAAAATAATAGTACTTCCTGGTTGGGTTTTCCTCGGTTTTCGCCTGCCATATCAGTTCTGTTATACTTTTAGCCAGGAGAGATTGACATACTATTAATTGTTGTTGTGCTACCCTGTTCTGAGCCAATTGCAATTTTCATGAGTCCCTATTTGTGGCACCTGACCAGACGATTGAACAGTAGTCCAGGTGTGATAAAACTAAACTATGGCCTGTAGGACCTGCCTTGTTGAGAAGGCAGAGCAGGGCTTTATTATGGACTGACTTCTCCCCATCTTACCTACTGTTGTGTCACTATGATTTGACCAGGACAGTTTACAATCTAGGGTTACTCCAACCAGTTTAGTCACGTCAACTTGCTCAATTTCCATGTTATTTATGACAAGATTTAGTTGATAATTTGTCCCAAATACAATGCTTTTAGTTTTTGAAATATTTAGGAATAAATTATTCCTTGCCACCCATTCTGAAACTAACTGCAGTTCTCTTTTCAGTGTTGCAGTCATCTCAGTCGCTGTAGTAACTGACATGTGTTCAGTCATCCGCATACATAGAAACTCTGGCTTTACACAAATCCAGGGGCATGTTGTTAGTAAAGACTGAAAAAAAGAATTATGGGCCAAGGCTGCTGCCCTGGAAAATTCCTGACTACCTGGATTATGTTGGAGAGGCTTCCATTAAAGACCCTCTGTGTTCTGTTAAAATATGTTACAGCCTTAATATATGTTATTATGTCGTAAGTGTTGGCTTCCTGGGGTTTTATTGTGTCAGGTTGTGTCTTCCTGTTTACCTTTCAGTAACTGTGGTGATTAGGTTCAAAGGTGGCTCTGTCAGGTGGTAGTGAGGAGAGGTGGCTTCCATGGAACTTTGACCTGATCAGACTATTGTTGTCACCATACCAGGGGTGGCTCTCTGAATTCTACAATCAGTCAACTTGACTTAGATTAGTAAAAACAAACTACATAATTGCCCAGGTTTTTACCAGAGTTTTTGGTCACTGGCCTACGCACAATACCCCATAATGTCGAAGTTGGTAATGAATAATAAATGAGCAGCTAAAATATCTTGAGTCAGTAAGTATTATATATAGTATTCACCCCTTTTGTTATGGCCTCATCATTTCAGGGGTCAACATGTACTGATGTATATGTACATAATAAGTTGCATGGAATCACTCTGTGTGTTCAATATAGTGTTTAACATGATTTTTGAATTACTACCTCATCTCTGTCATCTCCCCCCCATCTGTAAAGTCGAGCAGTGAAATTTCAAACAGATTCAACCACAAAGACCAGGAGGTTTTTCAATACCTCGCAACGAAGGGCACCGATTGGTAGATGGGTCAAAATGAAAAAGCAGACATTAAATATCACTTTGAGCATGGTGAAATCATTAATTACACTTTGGGTGGTGTATCAATACACCCAGTCACTACAAAGATACAGGCATTCTTCCTAACTCAGTTGCCAGAGAGGAAGGAAACCGCTCAAGGATTTCACCATGAGGCTAATGGTGACTTTAAAACAGTTACAGAGTTTAATGACTGTGATCGGAGAAAGGTGAGGATGGATCAACAACATTGTAGTTTCTCCACAATACTAATCTAAATGACAGAGTGGAGAAAAAATGAAGCCTGTACAGAATACAAATATTCCAAAACACACATTGTTTTTAATTAGGCACTAAAGTAATACTGCAAAAAAATGTGGCAAATCAATTACCTTTTGTCCCCAATACAAAGTGTTATGTTTGGGGCAAATCCAATACATTACTGAGTACCACTCTCATAGTGGTGGCTGCATCATGTTATGGGTATGCTTGTAATCATTAAGGACTGGAGTTTTTCAGGATAAAAAAATAAACGTAGTGGAGTTAAGCCTAGTTAAGGAATGAATACGTGTATAGTTATAATAATGTGTGAGTCTGGATTTGGTCTTATGTAGCACCATTTTTTTTTTACATTGGATAAAAGTGCTTTGGAAGTTGATCAACTTGTAACTTCACTTTTGAGAACTGTCTTTCAATGTTTAGGTACTACTAACGGAGAGCCCTTCTTTGTCTCCGCCCATTCAGCATCGTTCACGCCCTCTTCAGCCTTATCCCGCGCATTCAGCATCGTTCACGCCCTCTTAAGCCTTATCCCGCCCATTCAGCATCGTTCACGCCCTCTTAAGCCTTATCCTGCCCATTCAGCATCGTTCACGCCCTCTTCAGCCTTATCCCGCCCATTCAGCATCGTTCACGCCCTCTTAAGCCTTATCCCGCCCATTCAGCATCGTTCACACCCTCTTAAGCCTTATCCCACGCATCTCTTTAAAGGTTGATCCGTGCGTTCTATACATGGCACTTTAGATAAACTTCTCCTTAATGCAACCGCTGTGTCAGATTTAAAAAAAGGTTCCGTTACAGCCAGTAGAAACATGCCAACTAAGTATGGAATCAATCTTTAGGATGTTTTTAACATAAAACTTCATTAATGTTCCAACCGGACAATTCCTTTGTCTGTACAAATGATGTGGAACGTAGCTACCTTTCACATGAGCACGCCAGACTGAGGCTGTGGCACTCTGCCGGACCGAGGCTGTGGCACTCTGCCGGACCTGCCTGGACTGAGGCTGTGGCACTCTGCCGGACTGAGGCCTGTGGCACTCTGCCGGACTCTGCCGGACCGGCTGTGGCACTCTGCCGGACCGAGGCTGTGGCACTCTGCCGGACCGAGGCCGTGGCACTCTGCCGGACCGAGGCCGTGGCACTCTGCCGGACCGAGGCCGTGGCACTCTGCCGGACCGAGGCCGTGGCACTCTGCCGGACCGAGGCCGTGGCACTCTGCCGGACCACTCACTCAAAGAGCCCTTATGAGCCCCTCCTTTAGAGTAGAATCCTCAAAACAGGTTCTAAATACTGTTGACATCTAGTGGAAGATGTATCTTCAATAGGAGCTGAGTTGAATAACTACAAACCTCAGATTTCCCACTTCCTGGTAGGATTTTTCTCAGGATTTTGCCTGCCATATGAGTTCTGTTATACTCACAGACATCATTCAAACAGTTTTAGAAACTTCAGATTGTTTTCTATCCAAATGTTCTATTTATATGCATATTCTAGCTTTTTCGGCTGAGTAGCAGGCAGCTTAATTTGGGCACGTTTTTCATACAAGCTACCCAATACTGCCCCCTACCCCAAAGAAGTTAACTTGAAACAAAAATACATTGTCGAAATTAGATTGGAGTCTTTTGTTAAGACATATAGCTAGCTAGCTGAACAATGGACCATAATCACAACTCATGACGTTACTACCCTGCATGAATCTGCAGGTAGCTAACCAACTAGGTTCTATGGCTATAACTAGTCAAGCAAATGTGTCTGAGATACGAAGAATAAGATCATACACATAATGTTAGCTAGCAACCCAGCCAGCTAACGTAAGCTAGCTAACAGTACACTTGAAATGAAACCACTTTCTGTCAAATTTAGAAACATGTAATATCTGAGAATCTTAACCAGTATACATCTTGGCCAATCATGGCTAGCGGGGAAGGTTGCTCACATTGTCTGTGGCTAAACCAACTAGGCTCATCATTTAACAATTGTATTCATATTTACAGATGGTATACAAGTTTGTTATTGAGGCACATGAAAGTGCAATATGTTCCAGAAGACATTTCTGCCAAAAAAACACCTTTTTGATAAAAACTATGTTTCCATTCAAACGGGTCTCCTTTTGAAGTCGTGACTTTGCAACATACACCTAGTTTCCTGAATCGGGTCATATTTGACAGGCTGGTTATTCATCAGTCATCCTGGTGGGCTGTTAACACTAGGTAGGAATCAATACTGTATATAGACAGGTTGGTTATTCATCAGTCATCCTGGTGGGTAGTAAACACTTAGGTAGGAATCAATACTGTATATAGACAG
>NW_024608607.1:0-65000 GCF_018296145.1 Oncorhynchus tshawytscha | reverse complement strand
CTGTCACCTCTAACAATCTGTCACCTCTAACAATCTGTCACCTCTAACAATCTGTCACCTCTAACAATCTGTCACCTCTAACAATCTGTCACCTCTAACAATCTGTCACCTCTAACAATCTGTCACCTCTAACAATCTGTCACCTCTAACAATCTGTCACCTCTAACAATCTGTCACCTCTAACAATCTGTCACCTCTAACAATCTGTCACCTCTAACAATCTGTCACCTGTCACCTCTAACAATCTGTCACCTCTAACAATCTGTCACCTCTAACAATCTGTCACCTCTAACAATCTGTCACCTCTAACAATCTGTCACCTCTAACAATCTGTCACCTCTAACAATCTGTCACCTCTAACAATCTGTCACCTCTAACAATCTGTCACCTCTAACAATCTGTCACCTCTAACAATCTGTCACCTCTAACAATCTGTCACCTCTAACAATCTGTCACCTCTAACAATCTGTCACCTCTAACAATCTGTCACCTCTAACAATCTGTCACCTCTAACAATCTGTCACCTCTAACAATCTGTCACCTCTAACAATCTGTCACCTCTAACAATCTGTCACCTCTAACAATCTGTCACCTCTAACAATCTGTCACCTCTAACAATCTGTCACCTCTAACAATCTGTCACCTCTAACAATCTGTCACCTCTAACAATCTGTCACCTCTAACAATCTGTCACCTCTAACAATCTGTCACCTCTAACAATCTGTCACCTCTAACAATCTGTCACCTCTAACAATCTGTCACAATCTCACCTCTAACAATCTGTCACCTCTAACAATCTGTCACCTCTAACAATCTGTCACCTCTAACAATCTGTCACCTCTAACAATCTGTCACCTCTAACAATCTGTCACCTCTAACAATCTGTCACCTCTAACAATCTGTCACCTCTAACAATCTGTCACCTCTAACAATCTGTCACCTCTAACAATCTGTCACCTCTAACAATCTGTCACCTCTAACAATCTGTCACCTCAATTCACCTCTAACAATTGTCACCTCTAACAATCTTCACCTCCTTCACTCTAACAATGTCCTTCCTGTCATCCCTCATTCCTTTATATATTTTATCATCCTCCAATCTGTTACCTCTCCTCCTCTGTGGTTCTCCTCCTCTGTGTTCTCCTCCTCTGTGGTTCTCTCCTCTAACAATTTGTCCTCTCTGGACCACCTCCTCTCTGGACCACAATCTCCTCTCTGTCACCACCTCCTCTAACAATCCTCACCTCTAACAATCTGTCACTCTGTGGTTCTCAATCTCCTCTGTGTTCACCTCCTCTCTGTCACCAACAATCTCACCTCTCAATCTGTCCACCTCTAACAATCTGTCCTCTCTCTTCCTCTAACAATGGTTCTCCTCCAATCTGTGGATCTGTCCTCTCTGGACCAACCTCCTCTCTCAGACCTCACCTCCTCTCTGGTTCTCCTCCTCCGTCCTCTCTCTTCCTCTGTGGTTCTCCTCCTCTCTGGATCTCCTCCTCTCTGTGGTTCTCCTCCTCTCTGGTTATCCTCCTCTGTGTCCTCTCTTCCTCTGTGGTTCTCCTTCTCTCTGGTTCTCTTCCTCTGTGGTTATCCTCTTCTCTGGATCTCCTCTCTGTTCCTCTCTTCCTCTGTGGTTCTCCTCCTCTCTGGACCACCTCCTCTCTGTGGTTCTCCTCCTCTCTGTGACCACCTCCTCTCTGTCCTCTCTTTCCTCTGTGGTTCTCCTCCTCTCTGGATCTCCACCTCTCTCCTCATCTCTGTCCTCTCTTCCTCTGTGGATCTCGTCCTCTGGACCACCTCCTCTCTGGACAACCTCCTCTCTGGACAACCTCCTCTTCTCTGGACAACCTCCTCTCTGGACAACTCTTCTCTGGACAACCTCCTCTCTGGACAACCTCCTCTCTGGATCTACTCCTCTCTGGATCTACTCCTCTCTGTGGTTCTCCTCCTCTGTGGTTCTCCTCCTCTCTGTCCTCTCTTCCTCTGTGGTTCTCCTCCTCTCTGGTTCTTCCTCATCTCTGGTTCTCCTCCTCTCTGGATCTCCTCCTCTCTGGATCTCCTCCTCTCTCCTCCTCTGTCCTCTCTCTTCCTCTGTGGTTTTCCTCCTCTCTGTCCTATCTCTTCCTCTCTGGTTCTCCTCCTCTCTGGATCTCCTCCTCTCTCCTCCTCTCTGTCCTCTCTTCCTCTGTGGTTCTCCTCCTCTCTGTCCTCTCTCCTCTCTGGTTCTCCTCCTCCTCCTCTCTGTCCTCTCTCTTCCTCTGTGGTTCTCCTCCTCTCTGGTTCTCTTCCTCTGTGGTTCTCCTCCTCTCTGGATCTCCTCCTCTCTGTCCTCTCTCCTCTGTGGTTCTCCTCTTCTCTGGTTCTCCTCCTCTGTCCTCTCTTCCTCTGTGGTTCTCCTCCTCTCTGGTTCTCTCCTCTCTGTCCTCTCTCCTCTGTGGTTCTCCTCCTCCTCTCTGGGTTCTCCTCTCTGTCCTCTCTCCTCTGTGGTTCTCCTCCTCTCTGGTCTCTCTTCCTCTGTGGTTCTCCTTCTCTCTGGTTCTCCTCCTCTCTGTCCTCTCTTCCTCTGTGGCTCTCCTCCTCTTTGGATCTCCTCCTCTCTGTCCTCTCTTCCTCTCTGGTTCTCCTCCCCTGTGGTTCTCCTCCTCTCTCCTCCTCTGTGGTTCTCCTCCTCTCTGGATCTCCTCTCCCCCTCTCTCCTCCTCTCTGTCCTCTCTCCTCTGTGGTTCTCCTCCTCTCTGAATGTCCTCCGATCCTCTCTGGATCTCCTCCTCTCTGTCCTCTCATCTCTCTGGTTCTCCTCCTCTCTGGGTTCTCTTTCCTCTGTGGTTCTCCTCCTCTGTGGTTCTCCTCCTCTCTGGATCTCCTCCTCTCCTCCTCTCTGTCCTCTCACCTCTGTGGTTCTCCTCCTCTCTGGTTCTGTCCTCTCTTCCTCTGTGGTTCTCCTCCTCTGTGGTTCTCCTCCTCTGTGGTTCTCCTCCTCTGTGGTTCTCCTCCTCTGTGGATCTCCTCCTCTCTGGATCTCCTCCTCTCTGGATCTCCTCCTCTCTGGATCTCCTCCTCTCTGTCCTCTCTCCTCCTCTGTGGTTCTCCTCCTCTCTTGATCTCCTCCTCTCTGGATCTCCTCCACTCTGTCCTCTCTCCTCCGTGGTTCTCCTCCTCTCTGGATCTCCTCCTCTCTTCCTCTGTGGTTCTCTTCCTCTGTGGTTCTCTTCCTCTGTGGTTCTCCTCCTCTCTGGATCTCCCCCTCTCTGGATCTCCTCCTCTCTGTCCTCTCATCTCTGTGGTTCTCCTCATCTCTGGATCTCCTCCTCTCTGGATATCCTCCTCTCCTCCTCTCTGTCCCCTCTCCTCTGTGGTTCTCCTCTTCTCTGGTTCTCCTCCTCTGTCCTCTCTTCCTCTGTGGTTCTCCTCCTCTGTGGTTCTCCTCCTCTGTGGTTCTCCTCCTCTCTGGTTCTCCTCCTCTCTGGTTCTCCTCCTCTCTGGTTCTCTCTCATCTGTGGTTCTCCTCCTCTCTGGTTCTCTTCCTCTGTGGTTCTCCTCCTCTCTGGTTCTCTTCCTCTGTGGTTCTCCTCCTCTCTGGATCTCCTCCTCTCTCCTCTGTGGTTCTCCTCTTCTCTGGTTCTCCTCCTCTGTCCTCTCTTCCTCTGTGGTTCTCCTCCTCTCTGGTTCTCCTCCTCTCTGTCCTCTCTCCTCTGTGGTTCTCCTCCTCTCTGGATCTCCTCCTCTCTGGTCTCTCTTCCTCTGTGGTTCTCCTTCTCTCTGGTTCTCCTCCTCTCTGTCCTCTCTTCCTCTGTGGCTCTCCTCCTCTGTGGCTCTCCTCCTCTTTGGATCTCCTCCTCTCTGTCCTCTCTTCCTCTCTGGTTCTCCTCCTCTGTGGTTCTCCTCCTCTCTGGATCTCCTCCTCTCTGGATCTCCTCCTCTCTGGATCTCCTCCTCTCTGGATCTCCTCCTCTCTGTCCTCTCTCCTCTGTGGTTCTCCTCCTCTCTGGATGTCCTCCTCTCCTCATCTCTGGATCTCCTCCTCTCTGTCCTCTCCTCTCTCTGGTTCTCCTCCTCTCTGGGTTCTCTTCCTCTGTGGTTCTCCTCCTCTTTGGTTCTCCTCCTCTCTGTCCTCTCTTCCTCTGTGGTTCTCCTCCTCTGTGGATCTCCTCCTCTCTGGATCTCCTCCTCTCTGGATCTCCTCCTCTCTGTCCTCTCTCCTCCTCTGTGGTTCTCCTCCTCTCTTGATCTCCTCCTCTCCTCCTCCTCTCTGGATCTCCTCCACTCTGTCCTCTCTCCTCCGTGGTTCTCCTCCTCTCTGGTTCTCCTCCTCTGTGGTTCTCCTCCTCTCTGGATCTCCTCCTCTCTGGATCTCCTCCTCTCTGTCCTCTCATCTCTGTGGTTCTCCTCCTCTCTGGATCTCCTCCTCTCCTCCTCTCTGTCCTCTCATCTCTCTGGATCTCCTCCTCTCCTCCTCTCTGGATCTCCTCCTCTCTGTTCTCTCATCTCTCTGGATCTCCTCCTCTCTGGATCTCCTCTCTCTGGATCTCCTCCTCTCTGGATCTCCTCCTCTCTGTCCTCTCTTCCTCTGTGGTTCTCCTCCTCTCTGGTTCTCCTCCTCTCTGGTTCTCCTCCTCTCTGGTTCTCCTCCTCTCTGGTTCTCCTCCTCTGTGGTTCTCCTCCTCTGTGGTTCTCCTCCTCTGTGGTTCTCCTCCTCTGTGGTTCTCCTCCTCTGTGGTTCTCCTCCTCTGTGGTTCTCCTCCTCTGTGGTTCTCCTCCTCTGTGGATCTCCTCCTCTCTGGATCTCCTCCTCTGTCCTCTCCCCTCCTGTGGTTCTCCTCCTCCGTCCTCTCTCTTCCTCCTTGTCTCCCCATCGCTCCCCCCTCTTTTCCCACTCCTCATCCCCTCCTCGTGCTCTCACTCTCTATCAGTCTCTCCTTTCTGTCTCCACCTCCCCCTCTCCACCCTCCCTCCGTCCTCTCCCCCCCTTAAGGCCCAGCTCATGTTTCTCTTTACCTGCATGCCCTCCTGTCCTGAGATGCCGACGCCCACATCAGCCACCTGAATCATGCTGACATCATTAGCCCCATCACCTGAGATTAATGAGATGGGGGGAGAGAGAGAGAGAGGGGAGAGAGAGGAGGGGGAGGGAAGGGGGATGGGAGGGAGGGAGAGAGAGACACACACTCAGTAAGAGGAGCTAGTAGCTCCCAACCCGTTGTCCTCTGAACTCCACCTTAATGCTAAAACAGCAAAACAGGGGAAGACCCCCAACACCACCACCAGTAACAGTCAGTAAACAGGGGAAGACCCCCACCAGCACCACCAGTAACAGTCAGTAAACAGGGGAAGATCCCCACCACCAGTAACAGTCAGTAAACAGGGGAAGACGCCCAGCAGCAGCAACAGTCAGTAAACAGGGAAGACCCCTCCAGCACCACCACCAGTAACAGTCAGTAAACAGGGAAGACGCCCAGCAGCAGTAACAGTCAGTAAACAGGGAAGACCCCACCAACACCACCAGTAACAGTCAGTAAACAGGGAAGACCCCACCACCAGTAACAGTCAGTAAACAGGGAAGACCCCACCAACACCACCACCAGTAACAGTCAGTAAACAGGGAAGACCCCCACCAGCACCACCAGTAACAGTCAGTAAACAGGGGAAGACCCCACCACCAGTAACAGTCAGTAAACAGGGGAAGACCCCACAACCAGTAACAGTCAGTAAACAGGGAAGACCCCCACCAGCACCACCACCAGTAACAGTCAGTAAACAGGGAAGACCCCACAACCAGTAACAGTCAGTAAACAGGGAAGACCCCCACCAGCACCACCACCAGTAACAGTCAGTAAACAGGGGAAGACCCCACAACCAGTAACAGTCAGTAAACAGGGAAGACGCCCAGCAGCAGCAACAGTCAGTAAACAGGGGAAGACCCCTCCAGCACCACCACCAGTAACAGTCCGTAAACAGGGAAGACGCCCAGCAGCAGTAACAGTCCGTAAACAGGGAAGACGCCACCACCAGTAACAGTCAGTAAACAGGGGAAGACGCCCAGCAGCAGCAACAGTCAGTAAACAGGGGAAGACCCCTCCAGCACCACCACCAGTAACAGTCCGTAAACAGGGGAAGACGCCCAGCAGCAGTAACAGTCCGTAAACAGGGAAGACGCCCAGCAGCAGCAACAGTCAGTAAACAGGGGAAGACCCCTCCAGCACCACCACCAGTAACAGTCCGTAAACAGGGGAAGACGCCCAGCAGCAGTAACAGTCAGTAAACAGGGAAGACCCCCACCAGCACCACCAGTAACAGTCAGTAAACAGGGGAAGACCCCACCAGCACCACCACCAGTAACAGTCAGTAAACAGGGGAAGACCCCACCAGCACCACCACCAGTAACAGTCAGTAAACAGGGAAGACCCCACCAGCACCACCACCAGTAACAGTCAGTAAACAGGGAAGACCCCCACCAGCACCACCACCAGTAACAGTCAGTAAACAGGGAAGACCCCACCAGCACCACCACCAGTAACAGTCAGTAAACAGGGGAAGACCCCCACCAGCACCACCACCAGTAACAGTCAGTAAACAGGGAAGACCCCACCAGCACCACCACCACCAGTAACAGTCAGTAAACAGGGAAGACGCCCAGCAGCAGTAACAGTCAGTAAACAGGGGAAGACCTCCAGCAGCAGTAACAGTCAGTAAACAGGGGAAGACGCCCAGCAGCAGTAACAGTCAGTAAACAGGGGAAGACCTCCAGCAGCAGTAACAGTCAGTAAACAGGGGAAGACCTCCACCACCAGTAACAGTCAGTAAACAGGGAAAGACCAGCAGTAACAACAGTCAGTAAACAGGGAAAGACCAGCAGTAACAACAGTCAGTAAACAGGGAAAGACCAGCAGTAACAACAGTCAGTAAACAGGGAAAGACCTCAGTAACAGTCAGTAAACAGGGGAAGACCTCAGTAACAGTCAGTAAACAGGGAAAGACCAGCAGTAACAACAGTCAGTAAACAGGGAAAGACCAGCAGTAACAACAGTCAGTAAACAGGGAAAGACCTCAGTAACAGTCAGTAAACAGGGGAAGACCTCAGTAACAGTCAGTAAACAGGGGAAGACCTCAGTAAGCCCCAGTTTCCACGGTCAGCTCTAATACACTACAGCTTCATAGAGGAAACAGTTCCCACAAAGGTTCCTGTACTTACAAACAGCTGAGTGTGTATGTGGTGGGTGAAGTATGACTTATATATCTGTGTATGTGATGGGTGAAGTATGACTTATATATCTGTGTATGTGGTGGGTGAAGTATGACTTATATATCTGTGTATGTGATGGGTGAAGTATGACTTATATATCTGTGTATGTGGTGGGTGAAGTATGACTTATATAGTTGTGTATGTGGTGGGTGAAGTATGACTTATATATCTGTGTATGTGGTGGGTGAAGTATGACTTATATATCTGTGTATGTGGTGGGTGAAGTATGACTTATATAGCTGTGTATGTGGTGGGTGAAGTATGACTTATATAGCTGTGTATGTGAAGTATGACTTATATAGTTGTGTAAGAATGTGAGAGAATTGAGAGAATGCCAAGAGTGTGCAAAGCTGTCATCAAGGCAAAGGGTGGCTACTTTGAAGAATCTCAAATATATGTTGATTTGTTTAACACTTTTCTGGTTACTACATTATTCCATATGTGTTATTACATAGTGTTGATGTCTTCACTACTATTCTACAATGTTGAAAATAGTAAAAATACAGAAAAACCCTTGAATGAGTAGGTGTGTCTCTGTAACCGTGAAAAGATTCAATATATATATATTTTTTAAAACTTTGTTGAACTAGACTGGTACATACCTATGGCCAGCGTTGAGGAACTAGACTGGTACATACCTATGGCCAGCGTTGAGGAACTAGACTGGTACATACCTATGGCCAGCGTTGAGGAACTAGACTGGTACATACCTATGGCCAGCGTTGAGGAACTAGACTGGTACATAACTATGGCCAGCGTTGAGGAACTAGACTGGTACATACCTATGGCCAGCGTTGAGGAACTAGACTGGTACATACCTATGGCCAGCGTTGAGGAACTAGACTGGTACATACCTATGGCCAGCGTTGAGGAACTAGACTGGTACATACCTATGGCCAGCGTTGAGGAACTAGACTGGTACATACCTATGGCCAGCGTTGAGGAACTAGACTGGTACATACCTATGGCCAGCGTTGAGGAACTAGACTGGTACATACCTATGGCCAGCGTTGAGGAACTAGACTGGTACATAACTATGGCCAGCGTTGAGGAACTAGACTGGTACATACCTATGGCCAGCGTTGAGGAACTAGACTGGTACATACCTATGGCCAGCGTTGAGGAACTAGACTGGTACATACCTATGGCCAGCGTTGAGGAACTAGACTGGTACATACCTATGGCCAGCGTTGAGGAACTAGACTGGTACATACCTATGGCCAGCGTTGAGGAACTAGACTGGTACATACCTATGGCCAGCGTTGAGGAACTAGACTGGTACATACCTATGGCCAGCGTTGAGGAACTAGACTGGTACATACCTATGGCCAGCGTCATGACCTTCAGTTTGTTCCGGACCAGTTTAACCACCATACTCTTCTGCAGTGGTGTGGAGCGACAGCAGAGGACTGACCGACAGCTCCTCGCCACCTGCAGGAACTTCTCATCTAGGCTGCTGTCCAGCGCGTAGGCCAGCGTCCGCCCGTCAATCACCAAACCCAGCCGGTGCACCAGGAAGGACTGGGTCTGGGAGGAGGAGGGGAGGGAGGAGGAGGGGGAAGGAGTAGGCTGGAGCGTAGTCTTTCTGAAAGGATCTGGAAGGATCCGAGGACAGGAACTTAGCCTGGATGTAGTGTAGACTCTCCTCTAGAAGGACTGCCATCGCCTCCTGTTGCAGAGACCGACAGGCAGAGAGGGAGAGAGACAGGCAGAGAGGGAGAGAGACAGGCAGAGAGAGACAGGCAGAGAGGGAGAGAGACAGGCAGAGAGGGAAAGAGAGAGGCAGGCAGAGAGGGAGAGAGAGAGACAGGCAGAGAGGAGAGAGAGAGACAGGCAGAGAGGGGAGAGAGACAGGCAGAGAGGGGGAGAGACAGGCAGAGAGGGGGAGAGAGACAGGCAGGCAGAGAGTGAGAGAGAGAGGCAGGCAGAGAGTGAGAGAGAGAGGGAAAGCGAGAGAGACAGGCAGAGAGGGAGAGAGAGAGGCAGAGAGAGTGAGAGAGGGAAAGCGAGAGAGACAGGCAGAGAGGGAAAGAGAGAGAGACAGGTATATGATCATAGAGAGACAGACAGGGAGAGAGAGAGAGAGGCATAGGGTCAGAGAGACAGACAGAGGGAGAGAGACAGGCATAGGGTCAGAGAGACAGACAGAGGGAGAGAGACAGGCATAGCAGTAGTAGAAACTATCCTCCAGTTAGATGGTAATGCAGTGGATACAAGCCGTTTTACAGGCTCCTGATCAATTCAGTTTATTTTAGACTGATCTTAATTATTTTGGTACATAATGTCTCTGCCATAATTTCCTATGTATGAAAACAACTTCTGGACATTAGAACATCGATCACTAACCACAATTTGGATGTACATTTCTACTTTAACGGAGTAGGCAGGACATTCTTCTTTCTCCGAAACAGGCCTAATACCCGGGACTTGAAAGAGGAAGTGACGGAGCAAGAGAGGGAAAATGAGCCAGCATCCTGAAGACACTACGTTGGCGAGTAAATAAACTGCCTCTACCTGATTGTCACTAATGGAATGTACAATCACTAGAGAATAAACTGGATGAGCTCCGCTCAAGACTATCCTATCAACAGGACCTGAAGAATTGTAACATTCTGGTTCACGCAGGACATGGATAGAATAATAGTCAAGACATCAACTATGAAATAACACATATGGAATCATGTAGTAACCAAAAAAGTGTTCAACAAATCAAAATATATATTATATTTGAGTTTCTTCAAAGTAGCCACCCTTTGCCTTAATGACAGCTTTGCACACTCTTGGCATTCTCTCAACCAGCTTCATGAGGACATCACCTGGAATGCATTTCAATTAAAAGCTGTGCCTTGTTAAAAGTTCATTTGTGAAATGCATTTCCTTCTTGATGTGTTTGAGCCAATCAGTTATGTTTTAACAAGGTAGGGGGGTTATACAGAAGACGGTATTTTACGAAATAAAGCTAAGTCCATATAATGGCAGGAACAGCTCAAATAAGCAAAGAGAAATGACAGTCCATCATTACTTATCCCAGTCTGCTGTCCCCACATGCTTCAAGATGGCCACCATTGTTCCTGCACCCAAGAAGGCAAAGATAACTGAACTAAATCACTATCACTCACTTCTGTCATCATTAAGTGCTTTGAGAGTCTAGTTAAGAATCATTTCACCTCCACCTTACCGGCCACCCTAGACCCACTTCAGTTTGCATACCGCCCCAACAGGTCAACAGACAAAGTTTTAAGTTCCTCAACGTTGAGCAACAGCGCCTCTTCAAACTCAGGAGGCGCTAAAGAAATATGGCTTGTCACCCAAAACCTTGACAAACTTTTACAGAGAGCATCCTGTCGGGCTGTATCACAGCCTGGTACGGAAACTGCACCGCCCTCAACCATAAGGCTCTCCCAAGGGTGGTGCACAACGCATCACCGGGGGCAAACTACCTGCCCTCCATGACACCTATAACACCCGATGCCAGAGGAAGGCCAAAAGTATAATTAAGGACAACAACCTCCCGAGCCACTGCCTGTTCACACCGCTACCATCCAAAAGGCGAAGTCAGTACAGGTGCATCAAAGCTGGGACCGAGAGACTGAAAAACAGCTTCCATCTCAAGGCCTTCAGACTGCTAAACAGCCATCACTAACTCAGAGAGGGTGCTGCCTACATTGAGACCCAATCACTGGCCACTTTAATAAATGGATCACTAGTCACTAGTCAAATAATGGCACTTTAATAATGTTTACATATCTTACATCACATGTATATACTGTATTTTATACCATCTATTGCACCTTGCCGATGCCGCTCGGCCGTCGCTCATCCATATATTTATATGTACATATTCTTATTCCATCCCTTTATATTTGTGTGTATAAGGTAGTTGTTGGGGAATTGTTAGATTACTTGTTAAATATTACTGCACTGTCAGAACTAGAAGCACAAGCATTTCGCTACCCTCGCATTGACATCTGCTAACCATGTGACTATTAACATCTGCTAACCATGTGACCAATAACATCTGCTAACCATGTGACCAATAACATCTGCTAACCATGTGACCAATAACATCTGCTAACCATGTGACCAATAACATCTGCTAACCATGTGACCAATAACATCTGGTAACCATGTGACCAATAACATCTGCTAACCATGTAACCATTAACTGATCTGATCTGGAGGACTCACTAAACAGAGAACATCCCTGGTCATCCCTACTGCCTCTGATCTGGAGGACTCACTAAACAGAGAACATCCCTGGTCATCCCTACTGCCTCTGATCTGGAGGACTCACTAAACAGAGAACATCCCTGGTCATCCCTACCGCCTCTGATCTGGAGGACTCACTAAACAGAGAACATCCCTGGTCATCCCTACTGCCTCTGATCTGGAGGACTCACTAAACAGAGAACATCCCTGGTCATCCCTACCGTCTCTGATCTGGAGGACTCACTAAACAGAGAACATCCCTGGTCATCCCTACTGCCTCTGATCTGGAGGACTCACTAAACAGAGAACATCCCTGGTCATCCCTACTGCCTCTGATCTGGAGGACTCACTAAACAGAGAACATCCCTGGTCATCCCTACTGCCTCTGATCTGGAGGACTCACTAAACAGAGAACATCCCTGGTCATCCCTACTGCCTCTGATCTGGAGGACTCACTAAACAGAGAACATCCCTGGTCATCCCTACTGCCTCTGATCTGGAGGACTCACTAAACAGAGAACATCCCTGGTCATCCCTACTGCCTCTGATCTGGAGGACTCACTAAACAGAGAACATCCCTGGTCATCCCTACTGCCTCTGATCTGGAGGACTCACTAAACAGAGAACATCCCTGGTCATCCCTACTGCCTCTGATCTGGAGGACTCACTAAACAGAGAACATCCCTGGTCATCCCTACCGTCTCTGATCTGGAGGACTCACTAAACAGAGAACATCCCTGGTCATCTCTACTGCCTCTGATCTGGAGCACTCACTAAACAGAGAACATCCCTGGTCATCCCTACTGCCTCTGATCTGGAGGACTCACTAAACAGAGAACATCCCCGTTCATCCCTACTGGCGGACTCACTAAACACACATGCTTCATTTGTAAATGATGTCTGAGTGTTGGAGTGTGCCCCTGGCTATCCGTCAATTAAAAAAACAAGAATATTGTGCCGTCTGGTTTGCTTAATATTTGTATTTTTACATTTGATACTTAAAACCAAATACTTTTAGACTTTTATTCAAATAGAATTTAACTGGGTGACTTTCACTTAACTCATTTTCTATTAGCCTAATTAATCCCATCAGTCACAATTGTGACCGACCATTAAACACACTTTTTTCACCTACTTTTCCAAGAAAATGTAAAAGAATTATGATAGATTATTTCAAAGGCTTACTAATGACACAAGATTAGGATATTTTCATGCCTGGGGGAATAGGGATTAAATGGTTTAAGGTATCTTTACTTTTACTCAAGTGGGTACTTTTTCCACCACTGGCGTTGAGTGTGATGATCTCACCTGAGAGTCAGCGTTGAGTGTGATGATCTCACCTGAGAGTCAGCGTTGAGTGTGATGATCTCACCTGAGAGTCAGCGTTGAGTGTGATGATCTCGTCGTCAGGTTCCAGCAGTTTGCAAGCATAGGCGATGTTGATGGCTGTCTCCTGTTTGTCCCCGTCAGAACCCAGATCTGGAGCCCTGCCTTCCGCAGCGACGCAATGGTCTCTGGGACACCATCTTGTAGACGGTCCTCTACACCCGTTGCTCCTAGAAAACCATACAAATATCAACAGCTGTTGCATTAAAACATCATCTTTGACGAGGTCTTCAGGGGACATCAGTGTTGAAGGTATGCAGTACCAGTATGAACCTCCCTGGGGCCTCATTCAACACCAAAGTTTGGTATTTCTCCATTTTGAATTTGACGGGATAGTGTGCTGTGCATATCTTCACACAAATCTCAAATCATGTGTACGCACAACTTCTAGTGGTTGATGAACTGTATTGCAAGCCAACATTGTTATTTTGGGGGAATAGAGGAGTTTGATGCACTTGGAGTATAATAATGGTAGGCTAATAGAAGCATTAAAACGCAGGCCTGAGGCCTCCCAGGTGGAGCAGTGGCCTAATGAAAACATTCAAAAGTAGGCCTGAGGCCTCCCAGGTGGAGCAGTGGCCTAATGAAAACATTCAAACGTAGGCCTGAGGCCTCCCGACTGGAGCAGTGGCCTAATGAAAACATTCAAAAGTAGGCCTGAGGCCTCCCAAGTGGAGCAGTGGCCTAATGAAAACATTCAAACGTAGGCCTGAGGCCTCCCAAGTGGAGCAGTGGCCTAATGAAAACATTCAAACGTAGGCCTGAGGCCTCCCAAGTGGAGCAGTGGCCTAATGAAAACATTCAAACGTAGGCCTGAGGCCTCCCGACTGGAGCAGTGGCCTAATGAAAACATTCAAACGTAGGCCTGAGGCCTCCCAAGTGGAGCAGTGGCCTAATGAAAACATTCAAACGTAGGCCTTTTTTTGTTGCTAATGTATGATGGGGGTCCCTGGTTTTCCTGTGAGGGGGTCCCTGGTTTTCCTGTAGGGGTTCCTGGTTTTCCTGTGAGGGGGTCCCTGGTTTTCCTGTGAGGGGTCCCTGGGCATAAGAGTTTGACCCTGACCCCCTGGTCTAAATCATAACCATATTGCTGGACATGTCTCTTTTTCTGACTGGTTTATTATCAGGCTTCTACCATTTATCCAATCAACAGCCAACCATGCACCATTTATCCAATCAACAGCCAACCATGCACCATTTATCCAATCAACAGCCAACCATGCACCATTTATCCAATCAACAGCCAACCATGTACCATTTATCCAATCAACAGCCAACCATGCACCGTTTATCCAATCAACAGCCAACCATGTACCATTTATCCAATCAACAGCCAACCATGCACCATTTATCCAATCAACAGCCAACCATGTACCATTTATCCAATCAACAGCCAACCATGCACCATTTATCCAATCAACAGCCAACCATGCACCATTTATCCAATCAACAGCCAACCATGCACCATTTATCCAATCAACAGCTGTTCAGGAGTCTTATGGCTTGGGGGTAGAAGCTGTTTAGAAGCCTCATGGACATAGACTTGGCACTCCGGTACCGCTTGCCATACGGTAGCAGAGAGAAGAATCTATGACTAGGGTGGCTGGAGTCTGAATTTTTATGTCCTTCCTCTGATACCGCCTGGTATAGAGGTCCTGGTTGGCAGGTTCTTCAAAGTAGCAACCCTTTGCCTTGATGACAGCTTTGCATACTCTTGGCATTCTCTCACCAGTTTCATGAGGTAGCCACCTGGAATGCTAAACTCTGGTGCCCAAACACTAGGCATGTCCTGGAGCTGTTGGAGGACAGACTAGTGTCACCCAGCCACATTATAATTCACACAGGCACAAACAACCTGAGGACCCAGCAGGGAAGTGTGGCCACAGCACTCATAGGAGTGATTCAAAAAGCTTCTTCCACTTTCCCCAATGCACAAGTGGTTATTTCCACCCTGCTACCACAAAAGGGCATTCACCTTGCCACCATACAGTGGGTGAATGCAAGCATTTCCCAGGACTGTGCCTCAAAACCTAGTGTCTACCTGGCCCACCACTCCACCCTGGACTTGAATATCCCCCTCTACAAGGCAGCAGTCCCTACTTCTGACAGGACCATGTAGGACGTACCCCTCAACCGCAACCCCTCACACAGGAGCAACAGAACGGACACCCCGTCCCGACCGTATTGATGGGGTTCTGAGTGATGGTTTACCACAGCTGTGGTATGTGTGTGGCAATGGCGGAATAACATTAAAACTCGTTAACTATGATCGATGGTGCTGGTTGTCTTTGCTCGCTGTAACTAACAAAGTTAGTTGGGGGTCCGTGGAGGCCCAGCGGTCCTAGTGTTAAGGGTGGGGGGGTCCGTGGAGGCCCAGCGGTCCTAGTGTTAAGGGTGGGGGTCCGTGGAGACCCAGCGATCCTAGTGTTAAGGGTGGGGGTCCGTGGAGGCACAGCGGTCCTAGGGTTAAGGGTGGGGGTCCGTGGAGGCCCAGCGGTCCTAGTGTTAAGGGTGGGGGTCCGTGGAGGCCCAGCGGTCCTAGTATTAAGGGTGGGGGGGGAGCGTGGAGGCCCAGCGGTCCTAGTGTTAAGGGTGGGGGGTCCGTGGAGGCCCAGCGGTCCTAGTGTTAAGGGTGGGGGTCCGTGGAGGCCCAGCGGTCCTAGTGTTAAGGGTGGGGGTCCGTGGAGACTCAGCGGTCCTAGTGTTCAGGGTGGGGGGTCCGTGGAGGCCCAGCGGTCCTAGTGTTAAGGGTGGGGGGTCCGTGGAGGCCCAGCGGTCCTAGTGTTAAGGGTGGGGGGTCCGTGGAGGCCCAGCGGTCCTAGTGTTAAGGGTGGGGGGTCTGTGGAGGCCCAGCGGTCCTAGTGTTAAGGGTAACAACTTTACCTAATAGATGCAGGTTAATCTCAGTCTCAGAGCAGACTGAAACAGCAGCTCTTCTCTTCCCTGTATGGCCGTCTCTGCCTCCAGATGATGTCGCAACCAGACAGCATACTCCTCCTTAGTCATAACCTGCCACAGACAGACACAGACAAACAGACAGACAGAGACACAGACAAACAGACAGCGACACAGAGACACAGACAGAGACACAGAGACACAGACAGAGACACAGACAAACAGACAGAGACACAGACAAACAGACAGAGACACAGAGACACAGACAGAGACACAGACAAACAGACAGCGACACAGAGACACAGACAGAGACACAGAGACACAGACAGAGACACAGACAAACAGACAGAGACACAGACAAACAGACAGAGACACAGAGACACAGACAGAGACACAGACAAACAGACAGCGACACAGAGACACAGACAGAGACACAGAGACACAGACACAGACAAACAGACAGAGACACAGACAAACAGACAGACAGAGACACAGACAAACAGACAGAGACACAGACAAACAGACAGAGACACAGAGACACAGACAGAGACACAGACAAACAGACAGAGACACAGACAGACAGAGACACAGACAGACAGAGACACAGACAGAGACACAGACAAACAGACAGAGACACAGACAAACAGACAGACAGAGACACAGACAAACAGACAGAGACACAGACAAACAGACAGCGACACAGAGACACAGACAGAGACACAGACAAACAGACAGAGACACAGACAGACAGAGACACAGACAGACAGAGACACAGACAGACAGAGACACAGACAGACAGAGACACAGACAAACAGACAGCGACACAGACAAACAGACAGCGACACAGACAAACAGACAGCGACACAGAGACACAGAGACACAGACAGAGACACAGACAAACAGACAGAGACACAGACAGACAGAGACACAGACAAACAGACAGAGACACAGACAGACAGAGACACAGACAGAGACACAGACAAACAGACAGCGACACAGAGACACAGACAGACAGACAGAGACACAGACAGACAGAGACACAGACAGACAGAGACACAGACAGACAGAGACACAAACAGACAGAGACACAAACAGACAGAGACAGACACAAAAAAAAAACTACTTGTTTATATTAATTTATCAGGGAGTCATACTGAGACCAAGGTGTATTTTACATAAATGACAGAAAGCATCAAAATATAAAAACGAGCGAGCAGAAAGAAAAACACACATTCATCAGTAATAAAGTCCTCAAAATCAGCTTTCTGAATTGACCTAGAGGCACCAGAACATCCCATTTAAGAATATTTTGAAGATTGTTCCACAACTAAGGTGCAGGAAAACTACAAGCTGATTTACCAGGAATTTCAGAGTTAGCCAGCCCTGAGACCTGGGTTGGTAACTTGTATGTCTATAGTTTAGTAATGATGTTATTTACAGTGGGATTTTTACAAAAAGGGCTTTATAAATTAAAACATAGCGACGTATCAACCTAGGTGACATCAGAGGACCAACCAACTGTCTGATAGAGAATGTGGTGATTACATCACAGAGGACCAACCAACTGTCTGATAAAGTTGGTGGTTGAAGATATCCCTCTAGTGGTGTGGGGGCTGTGCGGGGGTGTCCTCGGATGGGGCCACAGTGTCTCCTGACCCCTCCTGTCTCAGCCTCCAGTATTTATGCTGCAGTAGTTTATGTGTCGGGGGCTGGGGTCAGTTTGTTATATCTGGAGTACTTCTCCTGTCCTATTCGGTGTCCTGTGTGAATTTAAGTGCGCTCTCTCTAATTCTCTCTTTCTTTCTCTCTCTCGGAGGACCTGAGCCCTAGGACCATGCCCCAGGGCTACCTGACATGATGACTCCTTGCTGTCCCCAGTCCACCTGACCGTGCTGCTGCTCCAGTTTCAACTGTTCTGCCTTATTTTTATTCGACCATGCTGGTCATTTATGAACATTTGAACATCTTGGCCATGTTCTGTTATAATCTCTACCCGGCACAGCCAGAAGAGGACTGGCCACCCCACATAGCCTGGTTCCTCTCTAAGATTCTTCCTAGGTTTTGGCCTTTCTAGGGAGTTTTTCCTAGCCACCGTGCTTCTACACCTGCATTGCTTGCTGTTTGGGATTTTAGGCTGGGTTTCTGTACAGCACTGAGATATCAGCTGATGTACGAAGGGCTATATAAATAAAATAAAAATGATTTAGAGAATGTGGTGATGACATCACAGAGGACCAACCAACTGTCTGATAGAGAATGTGGTGATGACATCACAGAGGGCCAACCAACTGTCTGATAGAAAATGTGGTGATGACATCACAGAGGGCCAACCAACTGTCTGATAGAGAATGTGGTGATGACATTTAATCATCAGGTTAGGAGGAGTACATGGACCTCCTTCTATACCTTGGGGATAGTACCAGATATAATCATCAGGTTAGGAGGAGTACATGGGCCTCCTTCTATACCTTGGGGATAGTACCAGATATAATCATCAGGTTAGGAGGAGTACATGGGCCTCCTTCCAGACCCTGGGGATAGTACCAGGTATAATCATCAGGTTAGGAGGAGTACATGGGCCTCCTTCCAGACCCAGGGGATAGTACCAGGTATAATCATCAGGTTAGGAGGAGTACATGGGCCTCCTTCTATACCTTGGGGATAGTACCAGATATAATCATCAGGTTAGGAGGAGTACATGGGCCTCCTTCCAGACCCTGGGGATAGTACCAGGTATAATCATCAGGTTAGGAGGAGTACATGGGCCTCCTTCCAGACCCTGGGGATAGTACCAGGTATAATCATCAGCTTAGGAGGAGTACATGGGCCTCCTTCCAGACCCTGGGGATAGTACCAGGTATAATCATCAGGTTAGGAGGAGTACATGTGCCTGCAGCAGAAATTAATCAAGCATATCAGTCCGAGTGGAGTAATCTTTTACGTCAATCTTAAGCAAGGCATCTAGCACATCACAGACCGGAAATTGTTGAAATCTAAAAAAAAAAAAAAAAGATTCACTAAAATGTTGACAGGTTAACTATCGAGTCAGCTGGAGGCTGACAGGGAAGAGCCATCGATTGACTGTCCAGGGTCAATTAAACTACTGTTTTTCTCAAGCATGTCGTGATAAAATTATGATTAAAAGCTTCACTTATCCCATTCTTCTCAGTTATGTTGCCAGAGCCAGAGAGAACTTGCTTAGGCAGGGCAAGAAGAGGGTCAATTAAAACCAATGTTTCTGTCAAATGAAAAGCCGAGATGAAATGATTAAAAGCATCACTTATCCCATTCTTCTTCGTTAAGATACCAGAGGCGAGATAGTACATCTGTTTCTCAATTGTCTGAATGTTTTCCAGTCCACTACAGAATGTTTTCCAGTCCACTACAGAATGTTTTCCAGTCCACTACAGAATGTTTTCCAGTCCACTAAAGAATGTTTTCCAGTCCACTACAGAATGTTTTCCATTCCACTACTGAATGTTTTCCATTCCACTACAGAATGTTTTCCATTCCACTACAGAATGTTTTCCATTCCACTACAGAATGTTTTCCATTCCACTACAGAATGTTTTCCATTCCACTACAGAATGTTTTCCATTCCACTACAGAATGTTTTCCATTCCACTACAGAATGTTTTCAATTCCACTACTGAATGTTTTCCATTCCACTACAGAATGTTTTCCATTCCACTACAGAATGTTTACAATTCCACTACTGAATGTTTTCCAGTCCACTACAGATTGTTTTCCAGTCCACTACAGAATGTTTTCCATTCCACTACAGAATGTTTTCCATTCCACTACAGAATGTTTTCCATTCCACTACAGAATGTTTTCCAGTCTACTACAGAATGTTTTCCATTCCACTACAGAATGTTTTCCTTTCCACTACAGAATGTTTTCCAGTCCACTACAGAATGTTTTCCATTCCACTACAGAATGTTTTCCATTCCACTACAGAATGTTTTCCATTCCACTACAGAATGTTTTCCATTCCACTACAGAATGTTTTCCATTCCACTACAGAATGTTTTCCATTCCACTACAGAATGTTTTCCATTCCACTACAGAATGTTTTCCATTCCACTACAGAATGTTTTCCATTCCACTACTGAATGTTTTCCATTCCACTACAGAATGTTTTCCAGTCCACTACAGAATGTTTTCCAGTCCACTACAGAATGTTTTCCATTCCACTACAGAATGTTTTCCATTCCACTACAGAATGTTTTCCAGTCCACTACAGAATGTTTTCCAGTCCACTACAGAATGTATTCCAGTCCACTACAGAATGTTTTCCAGTCCACTACAGAATGTTTTCCAGTCCACTACAGAATGTTTTCCATTCCACTACAGAATGTTTTCCATTCCACTACTGAATGTTTTCCAGTCCACTACAGAATGTTTTCCAGTCCACTACAGAATGTTTTCCAGTCCACTACAGAATGTTTTCCAGTCCACTACTGAATGTTTTCCAGTCCACTACAGAATGTTTTCCAGTCCACTACAGAATGTTTTCCAGTCCACTACAGAATGTTTTCCAGTCCACTACAGAATGTTTTCAGTCTACTACAGAATGTTTTCCATTCCACTACAGAATGTTTTCCATTCCACTACAGAATGTTTTCCAGTCCACTACAGAATGTTTTCCATTCCACTACAGAATGTTTTCCAGTCCACTACAGAATGTTTTCCAGTCCACTACAGAATGTTGTCCATTCCACTACATAATGTTTTCCATTCCACTACATAATGTTTTCCATTCCACTACAGAATGTTTTCCAGTCCACTACAGAATGTTTTCCAGTCCACTACAGAATGTTTTCCAGTCCACTACAGAATGTTTTCCAGTCCACTACAGAATGTTTTCCAGTCCACTACAGAATGTTTTCCAGTCCACTACAGAATGTTTTCCAGTCCACTACAGAATGTTTTCCATTCCACTACAGAATGTTTTCCATTCCACTACAGAATGTTTTCCATTCCACTACTGAATGTTTTCCAGTCCACTACTGAATGTTTTCCATTCCACTACTGAATGTTTTCCAGTCCACTACAGAATGTTTTCCAGTCCACTACAGAATGTTTTCCAGTCCACTACTGAATGTTTTCCAGTCCACTACAGAATGTTTTCCAGTCCACTACAGAATGTTTTCCAGTCCACTACAGAATGTTTTCCATTCCACTACAGAATGTTTTCCATTCCACTACTGAATGTTTTCCAGTCCACTACAGAATGTTTTCCATTCCACTACTGAATGTTTTCCATTCCACTACTGAATGTTTTCCAGTCCACTACAGAATGTTTTCCAGTCCACTACAGAATGTTTTCCAGTCCACTACAGAATGTTTTCCAGTCCACTACAGAATGTTTTCCATTCCACTACAGAATGTTTTCCATTCCACTACAGAATGTTTTCCATTCCACTACAGAATGTTTTCCATTCCACTACAGAATGTTTTCCATTCCACTACAGAATGTTTTCCATTCCACTACAGAATGTTTTCAATTCCACTACTGAATGTTTTCCATTCCACTACTGAATGTTTTCCATTCCACTACTGAATGTTTTCCATTCCACTACTGAATGTTTTCCAGTCTACTACTGAATGTTTTCCAGTCCACGACAGAATGTTTTCCAGTCCACTACAGAATGTTTTCCAGTCTACTACAGAATGTTTTCCATTCCACTACAGAATGTTTTCCATTCCACTACTGAATGTTTTCCAGTCCACTACAGAATGTTTTCCAGTCCACTACAGAATGTTTTCCAGTCCACTACAGAATGTTTTCCAGTCTACTACAGAATGTTTTCCATTCCACTACAGAATGTTTTCCATTCCACTACTGAATGTTTTCCAGTCCACTACAGAATGTTTTCCAGTCCACTACAGAATGTTTTCCAGTCCACTACAGAATGTTTTCCAGTCCACTACTGAATGTTTTCCAGTCCACTACAGAATGTTGTCCAGTCCACTACAGAATGTTTTCCAGTCCACTACAGAATGTTTTCCAGTCCACTACAGAATGTTTTCCAGTCCACTACAGAATGTTTTCCAGTCCACTACAGAATGTTTTCCAGTCTACTACAGAATGTTTTCCATTCCACTACAGAATGTTTTCCATTCCACTACAGAATGTTGTCCAGTCCACTACAGAATGTTTTCCATTCCACTACAGAATGTTTTCCATTCCACTACAGAATGTTTTCCATTCCACTACTGAATGTTTTCCAGTCCACTACAGAATGATTTTCCAGTCCACTACAGAATGTTTTCCAGTCCACTACTGAATGTTTTCCAGTCCACTACAGAATGTTGTCCAGTCCACTACAGAACGTTTTCCAGTCCACTACAGAACGTTTTCCAGTCCACTACAGAACGTTTTCCAGTCCACTACAGAACGTTTTCCAGTCCACTACAGAACGTTTTCCAGCCCACTACAGAACGTTTTCCAGTCCACTACAGAACGTTTTCCAGTCCACTACAGAATGTTTTCCAGTCCACTACAGAATGTTTTCCAGTCCACTACAGAATGTTTTCCAGTCCACTACAGAATGTTTTCCAGTCCACTACAGAATGTTGTCCAGTCCACTACAGAATGTTTTCCAGTCCACTACAGAATGTTTTCCAGTCCACTACAGAATGTTTTCCATTCCACTACTGAATGTTTTCCATTCCACTACTGAATGTTTTCCATTCCACTACTGAATGTTTTCCAGTCCACTACAGAATGTTTTCCAGTCCACTACAGAATGTTTTCCAGTCTACTACAGAATGTTTTCCAGTCCACTACAGAATGTTTTCCAGTCCACTACAGAATGTTTTCCAGTCCACTACAGAATGTTTTCCAGTCCACTACAGAATGTTTTCCAGTCCACTACAGAATGTTTTCCAGTCCACTACAGAATGTTGTCCAGTCCACTACTGAATGTTTTCCAGTCTACTACAGAATGTTTTCCAGTCCACTACAGAATGTTTTCCAGTCCACTACAGAGTCAGTTCTCCTTGCTTTAGGCCCAGGCCCTGATTTCTCATCTGTTTGAGTTTAATGATAGAAATAGTTTCAAAATAAAAGTCCTATTAGTTGTTGAAGATGTATTGTTGTATTGCTGAAGCTGCGTTACCTTTTTAGCGATGCAGAGAGTACGAAGACCATCAGCAGCATAGAGGTTCAGGTAATTCTGGGTCTTGTATAGGATCTTTCTTTGGCGTTTCCCTTTGGAATCATCTGAAAAGTGAAAGATGAATGAATTAAACAAATGGAAGTTTGCATTAACATCAACTCCCTTTAATGTATCTGGTAGCAAAGTTACTTCACACATCATCACCAAACATTTAGGAAACTTCTAAAGTGCTATTCAGTAACAGATTCCTCTATAACGTCACCACAACCAGTCCACACGCTGCTTCTGACTCAGCTCTGAGAGTCGGGTTTCAACTGAGACTATTCATTTCGCTGTAATTACAGTCATTCCCTCCCTGTTCAATCGAGGCTCTGGCATCCAGAAGTTTCAGTGGTATGACAACATTTCTTCTTGTCCATTTGGTCAAGTCAAAATAGCTTTGATACAGTGAACCTATTGTCGACTTAGCTTGATCCCAGATCTGTTTGTGCTGTCTATAGTGCTTTCTGTAAGTAAGTAAATATAAAAGTAGCCAGCCAGGGAGTTCTGGGATGTGGGAGTCCGGGGGGGGGGGACATGCTCCTGAAATAGTTTGTGCAGAACGACCTCCTCTGGTACATTCTAACACCTTGATTTCAACTGAAATACACAGCTAAATGATTGAATACTTTAACGACTTTACCAGATTGGTAAAATGACTAAGAAGACAATTGAAATAAGTGAAAAGGTATGAATTCAGTGTGTTAGTTGTTTTGGATATTGTCTTGGCGATTATGATCAGGACTACTTTCTAAGTTAAAGAACATTAAAAGCTATTTTTAACATTAAATCTCAAGATTAAATTCATATTTACAGTGTTACTGCAAGGAATTAATTGGCAAGTATGACATTAGCATTTATAACATTAAATTGGACCAGAATGAGGCTCTCTCTCTACTACCCTATTGTTCCTGAAGTGAGGATTCAACATCTTCATCGAATGCTTCCATATTTATCTGCAGATAATAGTCAAAAACTCTGTCTGGAGGCCTCACGGCAGCCTCACGGGAGCCTCACAGGAGGCTGCCAACCTCACCTTGTTCTGACTTAATGATCCAATGGGTTTTTTCAGCACTGACCAAATTTCAGGTCTGCTGAGCAGAAACTTGAACATTCTCTGCAACTTCCGGCGCGAGGCAGTTAAAACTAACAGTGGCCAACTAGGCTTCTGTGGTTATCTGATCATAATGTAGACCTATAAGTGTGGCTTAGCATCATACCACCTTCACATGGAAATAGCTATTCTATGAAACAGCCAATAGTTATTCTATGAAACAGCCAAAAGTTATACTATGAAACAGCCAATAGCTATTCTATGAAACAGCCAATAGCTATTCTATGAAACAGCCAATAGCTATTCTATGAAACAGCCAATAGCTATTCTATGAAACAGCCAATAGCTATTCTATGAAACAGCCAATAGCTATTCTATGACACAGCCAATAGCTATTCTATGAAACAGCCAATAGCTATTCTATGAAACAGCCAATAGCTATTCTATGAAACAGCCAATAGCTATTCTATGAAACAGCCAATAGCTATTCTATGAAACCGCCAATAGCTATTCTATGAAACCGCCAATAGCTATTCTATGAAACAGCCAATAGCTATTCTACAGTAGCAGCCAATAGCTATTCTATGACACAGCCAATAGCTATTCTATGAAACAGCCAATAACTATTCTATGAAACAGCCAATAGCTATTCTACAGTAGCAGCCAATGTGTGCTGTTCAATGTAAACCTACATTCCATGACTTGACATTAAAATGTTTTGCTAATTGTCCTTCAGGCAAGTAGTGACTGAATTTGAGTTTTTTTGTAAGATTTAATTTTCATTTTCAAACAGAAAACGTAGTGTCAGAAAATGTAGTATTCACGTTCAGAGAGTATTCACGTTCAGAGAGTATTCACGTTCAGAGAGTATTCACATTCAGAGAGTATTCACGTTCAGAGAGTATTCACATTCAGAGAGTATTCACGTTCAGAGAGTATTCACATTCAGAGAGTATTCACGTTCAGAGAGTATTCACGTTCAGAGAGTATTCACGTTCAGAGAGTATTCACGTTCAGAGAGTATTCACATTCAGAGAGTATTCACGTTCAGAGAGTATTCACGTTCAGAGAGTATTCACATTCAGAGAGTATTCACATTCAGAGAGTATTCACATTCAGAGAGTATTCACATTCAGAGAGTATTCACGTTCAGAGAGTATTCACATTCAGAGAGTATTCACGTTCAGAGAGTATTCACATTCAGAGAGTATTCACGTTCAGAGAGTATTCAGGTTCAGAGTGTATTCACACCACATTGTTGTGTTACTGCCCGAATTTAAAATGTATTCAATTGAGATGTGTCACTGACCCACACACACACACACACACACACACACACACAATACCCCATAAAGCCAAAGTGGAATTATATTTGTCAAAATTTTTACAAATTAATAAAACATTTAAAGCTGAAATATCTTGAGTCAAAAAGTATTCAACCCCTTTGTTAAGTCAAGCCTAAATAAGTTCAGTAAAAATGTGCTTATAAGTAGCATGGACTCACTCTGTGCAATAATGGTGTTTAACATGATTTTTCAATGACTACCTCATCTCTGTACCCCAGTCAAGCAGTCAATTTCAAATACAGATTCAACCAAAGACCAGGGAGGTTTTCCAATGCCTCAAAGAAGGGCACCGATTGGTAGGTGGGTGAAAAAAATTAAGGCTTCTATGCTGTTAGGCAGTATAGGCCTCTCCAACCCAGCTCCTCTTTAAATGTTCAAGACCTCCTTTCTGTCATGTAATTCTAGCAGGAAACATCTCTTTAAAGCTGCAATATGTAACTTTTTGGACAACCTGACCAAATGCACATAGAAATGTGAGTTGTAGATGTGTCATTCTCATTGACAGCAAGTCTAAGAAGAGGTGGATCTGTTCTGTGTGTTCTATGCTAGCTGTTCTTAAGTTTAGTTCTTGAGTTTCAAACAGCTGAAAATACAATATTTTTGGTTATTGAAAATTAATATTCACAGCTGTTTAGGTTGTACAATAATATTCTCTACAGTATACTTACTTGTTTTGTTACATAAACTGAAATTAGGCAAACTATTAGAACTTTAGCAACCAGGAAATGACCTATTTCTGCATAGTGCATCTCTAAATGTCCAAGAACATTAAGCTTTTTGGGGGGCCAACATGGAGCCTGTGCACATTCCATGTAATACGCTGGATTTTGTTTGGTCTTTACTTGTATAGAATCTAAGTTAACCTTGTCTGTTCTGTCCATCATTGAAGAACCAGATAAAACCCTTTAGCAGACATGACATATGAGGGTGGTTGACATTCCATTGATTGGGAGACTCATAGTATGAATGCATAGTTATTGTATACATTATATATATATATTGATGTTTTGTTTGACACAAATATATGGTGGCCTCTGCTTATTGGCTGCTGGGGGGGGACTCAGTAGCTCCGTCTTGGTCTCTACTTACTGTTGAGAGTTATATTAAAAGAAATGACACAATGTAGAATTTCTAAATTTGGTTATGTATCAACAGTCCCTTAATAAGCCCATGTCAGCCACAAAGGTTTATATTGGTAAGTCAGTCTAGTGGCCAGCTATCTAAACCTAGTAGTTTAGCATGGTCAAACTAATGATCCCATTGACCATTAGTTATATACTGAACAAAAACAAAAAATATAGAAACGCAAGCGGCTGAGGCACAGGGTAGGACTATTCAGAGCTGGGCTGGGAGCTGGGGCACAGGGTAGGACTATTCAGAGCTGGGCTGGGAGATGAGGCACAGGGTAGGACTATTCAGAACTGGGCTGAGAGGCCTATTCAGAGCTGGGTTGGGGGCCTATTCAGAGCTGGGCTGAGGGGCCTATTCAGAGCTGGGCTGAGGGGCCTATTCAGAGCTGGGCTGAGGGGCCTATTCAGAGCTGGGCTGAGGGGCCTATTCAGAGCTGGGCTGAGGGGCCTATTCAGAGCTGGGCTGAGGGGCCTATTCAGAGCTGGGCTGAGGGGCCTATTCAGAGCTGGGCTGAGGGGCCTATTCAGAGCTGGGCTGAGGGGCCTATTCAGAGCTGGACTGAGGGGCCTATTCAGAGCTGGACTGAGGGACCTATTCAGAGAGCTGGGCTGAGGGACCTATTCAGAGCTGGGCTGAGGGGCCTATTCAGAGCTGGGCTGAGGGGCCTATTCAGAGCTGGGCTGAGGGGCCTATTCAGAGCTGGGCTGAGGGGCCTATTCAGAGCTGGGCTGAGGGGCCTATTCAGAGCTGGGCTGAGGGGCCTATTCAGAGCTGGGCTGAGGGGCCTATTCAGAGCTGGGCTGAGGGGCCTATTCAGAGCTGGGCTGAGGGGCCTATTCAGAGCTGGGCTGAGGGGCCTATTCAGAGCTGGGCTGAGGGGCCTATTCAGAGCTGGGCTGAGGGGCCTATTCAGAGCTGGGCTGAGGGGCCTATTCAGAGCTGGGCTGAGGGGCCTATTCAGAGCTGGGCTGAGGGGCCTATTCAGAGCTGGGCTGGGGGCTGAGTGACCTATTCAGAGCTGGGCTGAGGGCTGAGAGGCCTATTCAGAGCTGGGCTGAGGGCTGAGTGACCTATTCAGAGCTGGGCTGGGGGAACCTATTCAGAGCTGGGCTGGGGGTTGGGGGCCTATTCAGAGCTGGGCTGGGGGTTGGGGGCCTATTCAGAGCTGGGCTAGGGGAACCTATTCAGAGCTGGGCTAGGGGTTGGGGGCCTATTCAGAGCTGGGTTGAGGGGCCTATTCAGAGCTGGGTTGGGGGCCTATTTAGAGCCTGGCTGAGGGGCCTATTCAGAGCTGGGCTGAGGGGCCTATTCAGAGCTGGGCTGGGGGTTGGGGGCCTATTCAGAGCTGGGCTGGGGGTTGGGGGCCTATTCAGAGCTGGGCTAGGGGAACCTATTCAGAGCTGGGCTGGGGGTTGGGGGGCCTATTCAGAGCTGGGTTGAGGGGCCTATTCAGAGCTGGGTTGGGGGCCTATTTAGAGCCTGGCTGAGGGGCCTATTCAGAGCTGGGCTGGGGGTTGGGGGCCTATTCAGAGCTGGGTTGAGGGGCCTATTCAGAGCTGGGTTGGGGGCCTATTCAGAGCTGGGTTGAGGGCCTATTCAGAGCTGGGTTGAGGGGCCTATTCAGAGCTGGGCTGAGGGGCCTATTCAGAGCTGGGCTGAGGGGCCTATTCAGAGCTGGGTTGAGGGGCCTATTCAGAGCTGGGCTGAGGGGCCTATTCAGAGCTGGGCTGAGGGGCCTATTCAGAGCTGGGCTGAGGGGCCTATTCAGAGCTGGGCTGAGGGGCCTATTCAGAGCTGGGCTGAGAGGCCTATTCAGAGCTGGGCTGGGGGACCAGTAAAAATCCTTGGACCGAGATGGCATATAAATGTGAAGCATCCCGTTGGCATTTCCAGTCACCCCCAAATATGGTGATGAGAGGAAGCCAAGTGGCTGGCCATTGGGAAAGATGGATTTTGGCCGACATTCTGCAAGTGTTCTCATCTATCAAACATTTAATCTCAACACAGTTCTCTCTTACCAAATCTTGAATCGGTTACGACCAGAGTGAACTAAGTTTTGTAGAGTGCAAGGGGCAAATTGAGTTATTGCACACGGGCACTCCGGGGGAGTACGCATTCCCTAACGGAAATATGTGAATACGTGCCATAACGAGCCAATAGGATCTCGCCAGCTCCTCTCTGCCCACCTCCTGGTTTATTCTGCTCACATTGGAAACAACAGGCTGTAGTTCATCTTGGGTTAGATATTAAAAAATATTTGACACTATTCAGAGGAGCTGGGCTAGGGGTGAGATTGAGAACTCTGTCCCAAAAGACTTGCCTCACTCTATAAACTAAACTACAAAATGGTCCCACACATCCTGAATTTTCACTTAGTAAAAAGCCTGTGAGATTGGCTACAGAGGACCGTTCAATTGATGGACGTTCAGTACACTCGAACACCTAGGTTGTGTCCCAAATGGCAACCCCTTATGGGCCCTGGTCAAAAGTAAAGAACTGTTTAGGGAATAGGGTGCCATTTGGGACTGGAAAAATCAATATCATCGTTCACAAATGAATCCAGGATTGTTTCAGAGTAACTGAGTAAAGATGCCAGAATAAAAAAGCACAACTTTCTCTTGATTTACGGAGGTTACCAAGGTCCTTTATTCAAGGTGATACAATGATAACTTTCTACTACAGTTCAACCTGCCTTCATTAATGAAGAGCATTCACACAGGTCCAATACTGAATACATTATTGCAGGGTAAGGACAAAGTTTTTGATTCATCACAGAAACCCTGTTGCATTTACTGGCAGGGTCACACTGAATGGGGTACCATGTCTTAAAAAGCCTGTCACAACTGCTCACTGAATACTGACTTGCTAAGCAACCATGGACAGGTGTCTAGTGACGGTGTGTACACAGAATTAGTGAAAAAGTGCCTCTGTAGCTCTTTGCGTTCCTGGCTGACTAACGACGTGTGTGTGCGTGTATGTGTGTAGACCTTCGCCCTTAAGGATTTTTAGACCTACTCTACTATATATTTCCCTCCTACAACAGCCAGGAATAAACCTGTTGGGCCTCATTCCCTATATCAGGAATAAACCTGCTGGGCCTCATCCCCTATATAAGGAATAAACCTGCTGGGCCTCATCCCCTATATCAGAAATAAACCTGCTGGGCCTCATCTCCTATATCAGGAAGGAACCAGGCGGGCCTCATCCCCTATATCAGGAAGGAACCAGGCGGGCCTCATCTCCTATTTCAGGAAGGAACCAGGCGGGCCTCATCCCCTATATCTGCAAGGAACCAGGCGGGCCTCATCCCCTATATCTGCAAGGAACCAGGCGGGCCTCATCCCCTATATCTGCAAGGAACCAGGCGGGCCTCATCCCCTATATCTGCAAGGAACCAGGCGGGCCTCATCCCCTATATCTGCAAGGAACCAGGCGGGCCTCATCCCCTATATCTGCAAGGAACCAGGCGGGCCTCATCCCCTATATCTGCAAGGAACCAGGCGGGCCTCATCCCCTATATCTGCAAGGAACCAGGCGGGCCTCATCCCCTATATCTGCAAGGAACCAGGCGGGCCTCATCCCCTATATCTGCAAGGAACCAGGCGGGCCTCATCCCCTATATCTGCAAGGAACCAGGCGGGCCTCATCCCCTATATCTGCAAGGAACCAGGCGGGCCTCATCCACTATATCTGCAAGGAACCAGGCGGGCCTCATCCCCTATATCAGGAAGGAACCTGCTGGGCCTCATCCCCTATATCAGGAAGGAACCAGGTGGGCTTTGTCTCAAATGGCACCCTATATCAGGAATTAACCTGTTGGTTCATTGAATATCCCTTTGAGCATGGTGAAGTTATTAATTACACTTTGGATGGCGTATCAATAAACCCAGTCAGTACAAAAAATACAATTGTCCTTCCTAACTCAGTAGCCGGAGAGGAAGGAAACTGTTCAGGGATTTCACCATTTGGCCAATGGTGACTTTTAAAACGGTCACAGAGTTTAATGGCTGTGATAAGAGAAAACTGAGGATGGATCAACAACATTGTAGTTACTCCACAATACTAACCTAATTGACAGAGGGAAAAGTAGTAAGCCTGTACAGAATAAAAATATTCCAAAACATGCATCCTGTTGCAACAAGGCACTAAAGTAATAATGCAAAATACAGTTGAAGTTGGAGGTTTACATACATCTTAGCCAAATACATTTAAACTCAGTTTTTCACAATTCCTGACATTTAATCCTAGTAAAAATGTTCTGTCTTAGGTCCGTTAAGATCACCAATTTATTTTAAGAATGTGAAAGGTTGGGGGCCTATTTAGAGCCTGGCTGAGGGGCCTATTCAGAGCTGGGCTGGGGGTTGGGGGCCTATTCAGAGCTGGGTTGAGGGGCCTATTCAGAGCTGGGTTGGGGGCCTATTCAGAGCTGGGTTGAGGGGCCTATTCAGAGCTGGGTTGAGGGGCCTATTCAGAGCTGGGCTGAGGGGCCTATTCAGAGCTGGGCTGAGGGGCCTATTCAGAGCTGGGTTGAGGGGCCTATTCAGAGCTGGGCTGAGGGGCCTATTCAGAGCTGGGCTGAGGGGCCTATTCAGAGCTGGGCTGAGGGGCCTATTCAGAGCTGGGCTGAGGGGCCTATTCAGAGCTGGGCTGAGAGGCCTATTCAGAGCTGGGCTGGGGGACCAGTAAAAATCCTTGGACCGAGATGGCATATAAATGTGAAGCATCCCGTTGGCATTTCCAGTCACCCCCAAATATGGTGATGAGAGGAAGCCAAGTGGCTGGCCATTGGGAAAGATGGATTTTGGCCGACATTCTGCAAGTGTTCTCATCTATCAAACATTTAATCTCAACACAGTTCTCTCTTACCAAATCTTGAATCGGTTACGACCAGAGTGAACTAAGTTTTGTAGAGTGCAAGGGGCAAATTGAGTTATTGCACACGGGCACTCCGGGGGGAGTACGCATTCCCTAACGGAAATATGTGAATACGTGCCATAACGAGCCAATAGGATCTCGCCAGCTCCTCTCTGCCCACCTCCTGGTTTATTCTGCTCACATTGGAAACAACAGGCTGTAGTTCATCTTGGGTTAGATATAAAAAAAATATTTGACACTATTCAGAGGAGCTGGGCTAGGGGTGAGATTGAGAACTCTGTCCCAAAAGACTTGCCTCACTCTATAAACTAAACTACAAAATGGTCCCACACATCCTGAATTTTCACTTAGTAAAAAGCCTGTGAGATTGGCTACAGAGGACCGTTCAATTGATGGACGTTCAGTACACTCGAACACCTAGGTTGTGTCCCAAATGGCAACCCCTTATGGGCCCTGGTCAAAAGTAAAGAACTGTTTAGGGAATAGGGTGCCATTTGAGACTGGAAAAATCAATATCATCGTTCACAAATGAATCCAGGATTGTTTCAGAGTAACTGAGTAAAGATGCCAGAATAAAAAAGCACAACTTTCTCTTGATTTACGGAGGTTACCAAGGTCCTTTATTCAAGGTGATACAATGATAACTTTCTACTACAGTTCAACCTGCCTTCATTAATGAAGAGCATTCACACAGGTCCAATACTGAATACATTATTGCAGGGTAAGGACAAAGTTTTTGATTCATCACAGAAACCCTGTTGCATTTACTGGCAGGGTCACACTGAATGGGGTACCATGTCTTAAAAAGCCTGTCACAACTGCTCACTGAATACTGACTTGCTAAGCAACCATGGACAGGTGTCTAGTGACGGTGTGTACACAGAATTAGTGAAAAAGTGCCTCTGTAGCTCTTTGCGTTCCTGGCTGACTAACGACGTGTGTGTGCGTGTATGTGTGTAGACCTTCGCCCTTAAGGATTTTTAGACCTACTCTACTATATATTTCCCTCCTACAACAGCCAGGAATAAACCTGTTGGGCCTCATTCCCTATATCAGGAATAAACCTGCTGGGCCTCATCCCCTATATAAGGAATAAACCTGCTGGGCCTCATCCCCTATATCAGAAATAAACCTGCTGGGCCTCATCTCCTATATCAGGAAGGAACCAGGCGGGCCTCATCCCCTATATCAGGAAGGAACCAGGCGGGCCTCATCTCCTATTTCAGGAAGGAACCAGGCGGGCCTCATCCCCTATATCTGCAAGGAACCAGGCGGGCCTCATCCCCTATATCTGCAAGGAACCAGGCGGGCCTCATCCCCTATATCTGCAAGGAACCAGGCGGGCCTCATCCCCTATATCTGCAAGGAACCAGGCGGGCCTCATCCCCTATATCTGCAAGGAACCAGGCGGGCCTCATCCCCTATATCTGCAAGGAACCAGGCGGGCCTCATCCCCTATATCTGCAAGGAACCAGGCGGGCCTCATCCCCTATATCTGCAAGGAACCAGGCGGGCCTCATCCCCTATATCTGCAAGGAACCAGGCGGGCCTCATCCCCTATATCTGCAAGGAACCAGGCGGGCCTCATCCCCTATATCTGCAAGGAACCAGGCGGGCCTCATCCCCTATATCTGCAAGGAACCAGGCGGGCCTCATCCCCTATATCTGCAAGGAACCAGGCGGGCCTCATCCCCTATATCTGCAAGGAACCAGGCGGGCCTCATCCCCTATATCAGGAAGGAACCTGCTGGGCCTCATCCCCTATATCAGGAAGGAACCAGGTGGGCTTTGTCTCAAATGGCACCCTATATCAGGAATTAACCTGTTGGTTCATTGAATATCCCTTTGAGCATGGTGAAGTTATTAATTACACTTTGGATGGCGTATCAATAAACCCAGTCAGTACAAAAAATACAATTGTCCTTCCTAACTCAGTAGCCGGAGAGGAAGGAAACTGTTCAGGGATTTCACCATTTGGCCAATGGTGACTTTTAAAACGGTCACAGAGTTTAATGGCTGTGATAAGAGAAAACTGAGGATGGATCAACAACATTGTAGTTACTCCACAATACTAACCTAATTGACAGAGGGAAAAGTAGTAAGCCTGTACAGAATAAAAATATTCCAAAACATGCATCCTGTTGCAACAAGGCACTAAAGTAATAATGCAAAATACAGTTGAAGTCGGAAGTTTACATACATCTTAGCCAAATACATTTAAACTCAGTTTTTCACAATTCCTGACATTTAATCCTAGTAAAAATGTTCTGTCTTAGGTCCGTTAAGATCACCAATTTATTTTAAGAATGTGAAAGGTCAGAATAATAGTAGAAAGAATTATTTATTTCATCTTTTATTTCTTTCATCACATTCCCAGTGGGTCAGAAGTTTACATACACTCAATTAGTATTTGGTAGCATTGACTTTAAATTATTTAACTTGGGTCAAACATTTCGGGTAGCCTTCCACAAGCTTCCCACAATAAGTTGGGTGAATGTTGGCCCATTCCTCCTGACAGAACTGGTGTAACTGAGTCAGGTTTGTAGGCCTCCTTGCTCGCACACGCTTTTTCAGTTCTGCCCACAAATTTTCAATAGGATGGAGGTCAGGGCTTTGTGATGGCCACTCCAAAACCTTGACTTTGTTGTCCTTAAGCCATTTTGCCACAACTTTGGAAGTATGCTTGGGGTCAGTTTCCATTTGGAAGACCCATTTGCAACCAAGCTTTAACTTCTTGACTGATGTCTTGAGATGTTGCTTCAATATATCCACATAACTTTCCTTCCTCAAGATGCCATCTATTTTGTGAAGTGTAACAGTCCCTCCTGCAGCAGAGGACCCCCACAACATAAAGCTGCCACCCTCGTGCTTCAAGGTTGGGATGGTGTTCTTCAGCTTGCAAGCCTCCCCCTTTTTCCTCCAAACATAACGATGGTCATTATGGCCAAACAGTTCTATTTTTGTTTCATCAGACCAGAGGACATTTCTCCAAAAAGTATGATCTTTGTCCCCATGTGCAGTTTGCAAACCGTAGTCTGGCTTTTTTATGGCGGTTTTGGAGCAGTGGCTTCCTTGCTGTGCAGCCTTTCAGGTTATGTCGATATAGGACTCGTTTTACTGTGGATAGAGATACTTTACAACCTGATTCCATCCGGAATCTTCACAAGGTCTTTTGCTGCTGTTCTGGGATTGATTTGCACTTTTCGCACCAAAGTACGTTCATCTCTAGAAGACAGAACGCGTCTCCTTCCTGAGCAGTATGACGGCTGCGTGTTTATACTTGTGTACTATTGTTTGTACAAATGAACGTGGTACCTTCAGGCGTTTGGATATTGCTCTCAAGGATGAGCCACACCTGTGGAGGTCTACAATTTTTTCCTGAGGTCCTGGCTGATTTCTTTTGATTTCCCCATGATGTCAAGCAAAGGGGTACTGAGTTTGAAGGTAGGCCTTGAAATACATCCACAGGTACACCTCCAATTGACTCAAATGATGTCAATTAGCCTATCAGAAGCTTCTAAAGCCATTACATAATTTTTTCTGGAATTTTCCAAGCTATTTAAAGTCACAGTCAACACAATGTATGTAAACTTCTGACCCACTGGAATTGTGATACAGTGAAATATAAGGGAAATAATCTGTCTGTAAACAATTGTTGGAAAAATTACTTGTGTAAAGTAGATGTCCTAACCGATTTGCCAAAACAATAGTTTGTTAACTTATTGGTGACATGGGGGCAGTATTGAGTAGCTTGGATGAATAAGGTGCCCAGTGTAAACTGCCTGCTACTCTGTTCCAGATGCTAATATATGCATAGTATTAGTAGTATTGGATAGAGAACACTCTGAAGTTTCTAAAACTGTTTGAATGATGTCTGTGAGTATAACAGAACTCATATGGCAGGCAAAAACCTGAGAAAAATCCAACCAGGAAGTGGGAAATCTGAGGCTTGTAGTTTTTTTTAAACTCAGCCCCTATTGTAGATACAGAGGGATATTGATTATGTTGCACTTCCTAAGGCTTCCACTAGATGTCAACCGTCTTTAGAAACTTGTTTGAGGATACTACTATAAAGGAGGGGCTCATGAGAGCTGTTTGAGACAGTGGTCTGGCAGAGTGCCTTGGGCCCATGACACGCGGTCACGAGAGCGCTAGCTCTCGTTCCATTGCTTTTCTACAGACAATGGAATTCTCCGGTTGGAACATTATTGAAGATTTATGTTAAAAACATCCTAAAGATTGATTCTATACTTAGTTTGGCATGTTTCTACGACCTGTAATATAACTTTTTGAACTTTTCGTCCAACGTTGGCTGGACCTGAATGCGCGTTTGGATTTAAATTACCAAACGCCCTAACAAAAGAGGCTATTTGGACATAAATGATGGACATTATCGAACAAATCAAACATTTATGGTGGAACTGAGATTCCTGGGAGTGCATTCTGATGAAGATCATCAAAGGTAAGTGAATATTTATAATGCTATTTCTGAGTAATGTTGACTACCCAATATGACGGGTATCTTTTTGGCTGCTTGTTGTCTGAAAGCTGTACTCAGATTATTGCATGGTTTGCTTTTTCTGTAACTTGATGTAGCTCTCTGCAAAATCAATGTTTTAGAACTACTGAACGTAACACGCCAAAGTCAAATGAGATTTTTTGATATAAATATGCACTTTAGCGAACAAAACGTACATGTATTGTGTAACATGACGTCCTATGAGTGTCATCCGATGAAGATCATCAAAGGTTAGTGATTAATTTTATCTCTGTGCTTTTTGTGACTCCTCTCTTTGGCTGGAAAAATGGCTGGATTTTTCTGTGACTTGGTGGTGACCTAACATAATCGTTTGTGGTGCTTTCGTTGTAAATCCTTTTTGAAATCAGACACTGTGGTTGGATTAACGAGAATTTTATCTTTAAAATGGTGTAAGATACTTGTATGCTTGAGGAATTATAATTATGAGATTTTTGCTGTTTTGAATTTGGCGCCCTGTACTTTCACTGGCTGTTGGCGATGTGGGACGCGCAGAGAGGTTGACAAGAAATGTGTGGAGTGGTTGAAAAACGAGTTTTAATGACTCCAACCTAAGTGCATATAAACTTCTGACTTCAAATGTATCTCTTCAGTACCACCCCTGGACAGAATGGAGGTAAGCACAGGATAAATCCTAGAGGAAAACCTTTTTCAGTCTGCTTTCCAGCAGACACTGGGAGATGAATTCACCTTTCAGCAGGACAAAAATCTAAAACACAAGGCCAAATCTACACTGGAGTTGCTAAACAAGAAGATAGTGAATCCTGAGTGGCCGAGCTACAGTTTTGATTTAAATCTACGGCAAGACTTTTACAATGGTTGCCTAGCAATGATCGGCAACCAATATGACAGAGCAAGAATAAGTTTTGGAAAGAATAATGCTCAAATATTGTACAATCCAGGTGTGCAAAACTCTTAAGTGACTTACCCAGAAAGACAGCTGTAATCGCTACCAAAGGTGCTTCTACAAAGTATTGACTCAGGGGTGTGTATACTTAAATATTCTATTCTATATAATATAATATTCTAAAAACATGTTTAAACTTTGTCATGATGAGGTGTGCAGATGGTGACAAGTTGTTTTCAATTCAGGCTATATAACAACAAAATGTGGAATAAGTCAAGGGGTATGTTAACTTTCTGAAGGCTCTGTAGGTGAGATTCTACCTAATAAAGTCATGCATCATAGTGACCAGTCCCCCTACCACCCATCCCCTGTCCTGCTGTGAGGTTCTCCTACCTGTAGATGGCAGTGTGATGAGGTCCATGATGACAGAGTCAGCTCCTTTAGTGTAGACGGTGATCTGATCTGTTAGCGGGTGTCTCACCACCACAGACATCCTCTTTCTGGTGGAGTCAAACCCCAGAGTGTGGAGCAGCTCAAAGCTTAGCTTCCCCAGGTCAGGTAGCTCCACCGTCACCTGATCAGGTAGCCGGCCAACCAGAGAACACTTGTAGGCACGCGCCGCATACACCAGGGCAGCCTCGTCAGGTGACTCTGCCTCGTAGCGGAGCTCTCCTTCCTCTAGGGCCCCGGGCTCTCCTCGGTAGTGTGAGGAGGGACGGGGGAGAAGGCATGTTCCAAACCCACCGAACCTCCAAGGTGATGCTCCTCATCTAATTTAGTCAGGGTGCTCTCGGCGGAGGGGGAGGAGAGGACACTGGAACATTCGCGGTGGGAGGAGCGGTTGAGGCTGGAAGAGCTGCTGCTGTTGGAGTTGGAGGTGAGACGGCTGGAGGTAAAGCGCTTGATGAAGTCCTCGATAGTCTTCACTGGGGACTTTAGCCCAAACCTCATCCGCACCTGAGAGAGAGGGACAGAGGGTTGGAAACATTAGCTCAAACCTCATCCGCACCTGAGACAGAGGGACAGAGGGTTGGAAACATTAGCCCAAACCTCATCCACACCTGAGACAGAGGGTTGGAAACATTAGCCCAAACCTCATCCGCACCTGAGACAGAGGGACAGAGGGTTGGAGACATTAGCTCAAATCTCATCCACACCGGAGGGAGGGAGGGAGACAGAGGGAGAGAGACATGTCTCCCTCTTGCTATCCGTCTCCCTCGGGTGCTGAGGGACAGCACCAGGCATCTGGCCACAGATACGGCGTGTGTGAATAAGACCGTTACTAAAGGACAAGGGAAACAAACGAGAAACAGTAGGAAAGTGAAATGGCTCAAGATCTAAGATGTGACCATTCTACATCTCCATGACTAGATGTGACTATGACTAGATGACCATTCTACATCTCCATGACTAGATGTGACTATTCTACATCTCCATGACTAGATGTGACTATTCTACATCTCCATGACTAGATGTGACTATTCTACATCTCCATGACAAGATGTGACTATTCTACATCTCCATGACTATTCTACGTCTCCATGACTAGATGTGACTATTCTACATCTCCATGACTAGATGTGACTATTCTACATCTCCATGACTAGATGTGACTATCCTACTGATTTACATCTCCATGTCTAGATGTGACTATTCTACATCTCCATGACTAGATGTGACTATTCTACATCTCCATGACTAGATGTGACTATTCTACATCTCCATGACTAGATGTGACTATTCTACATCTCCATGACTAGATGTGACTATTCTACATCTCCATGACTAGATGTGACTATCCTACTGATTTACATCTCCATGTCTAGATGTGACTATTCTACGTCTCCATGTCTAGATGTGACTATTCTACATCTCCATGTCTAGATGTGACTATTCTACGTCTCCATGTCTAGATGTGACTATTCTACATCTCCATGACTAGATGTGACTATTCTACATCTCCATGTCTAGATGTGACTATTCTACATCTCCATGACTAGATGTGACTATTCTACATCTCCATGACTAGATGTGACTATTCTACATCTCCATGACTAGATGTGACTATTCTACATCTCCATGACTAGATGTGACTATTCTACATCTCCATGACTAGATGTGACTATTCTACTGATTTACATCTCCATGATAGATGTGACTATTCTACATCTCCATGACTAGATGTGACTATTCTACATCTCCATGACTAGATGTGACTATTCTACATCTCCATGACTAGATGACTATTCTACATCTCCATGACTAGATGTGACTATTCTACATCTCCATGACTAGATGTGACTATTCTACTGATTTAGATCTCCATGACTAGATGTGACTATTCTACTGATTTAGATCTCCATGACTAGATGTGACTATTCTACATCTCCATGACTAGATGTGACTATTCTACATCTCCATGACTAGATGTGACTATTCTACATCTCCATGACTAGATGTGACTATTCTACATCTCCATGACTAGATGTGACTATTCTACATCTCCATGACTAGATGTGACTATTCTACATCTCCATGACTAGATGTGACTATTCTACATCTCCATGTCTAGATGTGACTATTCTCCATCTCCATGTCTAGATGTGACTATTCTCCATCTCCATGTCTAGATGTGACTATTCTACATCTCCATGACTAGATGTGACTATTCTACATCTCCATGTCTAGATGTGACTATTCTACATCTCCATGTCTAGATGTGACTATTCTACATCTCCATGACTAGATGTGACTATTCTACATCTCCATGACTAGATGTGACTATTCTACATCTCCATGTCTAGATGTGACTATTCTACATCTCCATGTGTAGATGTGACTATTCTACATCTCCATGACTATTCTACGTCTCCATGACTAGATGTGACTATTCTACATCTCCATGACTAGATGTGACTATCCTACTGATTTACATCTCCATGTCTAGATGTGACTATTCTACATCTCCATGACTAGATGTGACTATTCTACATCTCCATGACTAGATGTGACTATCCTACTGATTTACATCTCCATGACTATTCTACATCTCCATGACTAGATGTGACTATTCTACATCTCCATGACTAGATGTGACTATTCTACATCTCCATGACTAGATGTGACTATTCTACATCTCCATAACTAGATGTGACTATTCTACATCTCCATGACTAGATGTGATATACAGATCATTATGTAGTGTTGTCTCCTGACTGACATACAGGTCATTATGTAGTGTTGTCCCCTGACTGACATACAGATCATTATGTAATGTTGTCTCCTGACTGACACAATAACATACAGATCATTATGTAGTGTTGTTCCCTGACTGACATACAGATCATTATGTAGTGTTGTCCCTGACTGACACAATGATATACAGATCATTATGTAGTGTTGTCCCCTGACTGACACAATGACATACAGATCATTATGTAGTGTTGTCCCCTGACTGACACAATGACATACAGATCATCATGTAGTGGATTTCATCATGTATTAATAAGTAGTAATGTGGAATACTGCTGGGATTTCATCATGTATTAATAAGTAGTAATGTGGAATACTGCTGGATTTCATCATGTATTAATAAGTAGTAATGTGGAATACTGCTGGATTTCATCATGTATTAATAAGTAGTAATGTGGTATACTGCTGTATTTCATCATGTATTAATAAGTAGTAATGTGGAATACTGCTGGATTTCATCATGTATTAATAATAAGTAGTAATGTGGAATACTGCTGGATTTCATCATGTATTAATAATAAGTAGTAATGTGGAATACTGCTGGATTTCATCATGTATTAATAAGTAGTAATGTGGTATACTGCTGGATTTCATCATGTATTAATAAGTAGTAATGTGGTATACTGCTGTATTTCATCATGTATTAATAAGTAGTAATGTGGTATACTGCTGTATTTCATCATGTATTAATAAGTAGTAATGTGGAATACTGCTGGATTTCATCATGTAAGTAGTAATGTGGAATACTGCTGGATTTCATCATGTATTAATAAGTAGTAATGTGGAATACTGCTGGATTTCATCATGTATTAATAAGTAGTAATGTGGTATACTGCTGGATTTCATAATGTATTAATAAGTAGTAATGTGGAATACTGCTGGATTTCATCATGTATTAATAAGTAGTAATGTGGAATACTGCTGGATTTCATCATGTATTAATAAGTAGTAATGTGGTATACTGCTTTAATACGTAGTAATGTGGAATACTTGTCACGCCCTGGTCTTAGTATTTTGTGTTCTCTATATTTATTTGGTCAGCCCAGGGTGTGACATGGGTTTATTTTGTGGTGTGTTTTTGTATTGGGGTTTTAGTAGGTATTGGGATTGTGGCTGAGTAGGGTTGTCTAGGAAAGTCTATGGCTGCCTGAGGCGGTTCTCAATCAGAGTCAGGTGATTATCGTTGTCTCCTATTGGGAACCATATTTAGGTAGCCCGGGTTTCACTGTGTGTTTGTGGGTGATTGTTCCGGTCTCTGTGTTTGTTGTCACAAGATAGGCTGTATAGGTTTTCACATTTCCGTTTGTTGTTTTGTATTGTTCGTATTTATCGTCATTAAAGATGTCTCGATTTAACCACGCTGCATTTTGGTCGGACTCTCCTTCGACGGAAGAAAGCCGTAACAGAATCACCCACCACACACGGACCAAGCAGCGTGGTGACAAGCAGCGACAGCAGAAACAGCGAAAGGAGGAATGGACATGGGAAGACGTTTTGGATGGCAAGGGTTGTTACACTTGGGAGGAGATACTGGCTGGAAGAGATCGCCTCCCATGGGAACAGGTGGAGGCACTTAGGAGAGCAGAGGCAGCCGGAGAGAGGAGCCGACGATACGAGGGAACACGGTTGGCAAGGAAGCCCGAAAGTCAGCCCCAAAAATTTCTTGGGGGGGGGCTCAGGGAGAGTGTGGCAGAGTCAGGGTTCAGACCTGAGCCAACTCCCCCTGTTTATCGTGAGGAGCAGCGATCACAGGACTTCTGGACTTGGGAGGAAATATTGGACGGAAAGGACCCTGGGCACAGCCTGGAGAATATCGCCGCCCCAAAGAAGAACTGGAGGCGGCGAAAGCGGAGAGGCGCTGGTATGAAGAGGCAGCACGGCGACGCGGATGGAAGCCCGAGAGTCAGCCCCAAAAATGTATTGGGGGCTCACAGGGAGTATGGCTACGCCAGGTAGGAGACCTGCGCAAACTTCCTGTGCTTACCGGGGCTAAAAAGACCGGGCAGGCACCGTGTTATGCTGCGGAGCGCACGGTGTCTCCAGTGCGGGTGCATAGCCCGGTGCGGTACATACCAGCTCTTTGTATTGGCCGGGCTAGAGTGGGCATCGAGCCAGGTAAGGTTGGGCAGGCTCGGTGCTCAAGAGCTCCAGTGCGCCTGCACGGTCCGGTCTATCCAGTGCCACCTCCACACACCAGTCCTCCGGTGGCAGCTCCCTGCACCAGGCTTCCTGTGCATGTCCTCTACCCAGTGCCAGCACCACGCACCAGGCCTTCAGTGCGCCGCCTGTTCAGCACTGCCAGAGCCTTTCTCCTCTCCAGCGCTGTCGGAGTCTCCCGCCTGTTTAGCGCTGCCAGAGCCTTCCTCCTCTCCAGCGCTGCCAGAGCTGCCAGTCTGCATGGATCAGCCAGAGCTGCCAGTCTGCATGGATCAGCCAGAGCTGCCAGTCTGCATGGATCAGCCAGAGCTGCCAGTCTGCATGGATCAGCCAGAGCTGCCAGTCTGCATGGATCAGCCAGAGCTGCCAGTCTGCATGGATCAGCCAGAGCTGCCCGTCTGCATGGATCAGCCAGAGCTGCCCGTCTGCATGGATCAGCCAGAGCTGCCCGTCTGCATGGATCAGCCAGAGCTGCCCGTCTGCATGGATCAGCCAGAGCTGCCCGTCTGCATGGATCAGCCAGAGCTGCCCGTCTGCATGGATCAGCCAGAGCTGCCCGTCTGCATGGATCAGCCAGAGCTGCCCGTCTGCATGGATCAGCCAGAGCTGCCCGTCTGCATGGATCAGCCAGAGCTGCCCGTCTGCATGGATCAGCCTGCCAGTCTGCATGGAGCTGCCAGTCTGCATGGATCAGCCAGAGCTGCCAGTCTGCATGGATCAGCCAGAGCTGCCAGTCTGCATGGATCAGCCAGAGCTGCCAGTCTGCATGGATCAGCCAGAGCTGCCAGTCTGCATGGATCAGCCAGAGCTGCCAGTCTGCATGGAGCAGCCAGAGCTGCCAGTCTGCATGGAGCAGCCAGAGATGCCAGTCTGCATGGAGCAGCCAGAGATGCCAGTCTGCATGGAGCAGCCAGAGATGCCAGTCTGCATGGAGCAGCCAGAGCTGCCAGTCTGCTTGGAGCAGCCAGAGCTGCCAGTCTGCATGGAGCAGCCAGAGCTGCCAGTCTGCATGGAGCAGCCAGTCTGCATGGAGCAGCCAGAGCTGCCAGTCTGCATGGAGCAGCCAGTCTGCATGGATCAGCCAGAGCTGCCAGTCTGCATGGAGCAGCCAGAGCTGCCAGTCTGCATGGAGCAGCCAGAGCTGCCAGTCTGCTTGGAGCAGCCAGAGCTGCTAGTCTGCATGGAGCAGCCAGAGCTGCCAGTCTGCATGGAGCAGCCAGTCTGCATGGAGCAGCCAGAGCTGCCAGTCTGCATGGAGCAGCCAGTCTGCATGGATCAGCCAGAGCTGCCAGTCTGCATGGATCAGCCAGAGCTGCCAGTCTGCATGGATCAGCCAGAGCTGCCAGTCTGCATGGATCAGCCAGAGCTGCCAGTCTGCATGGATCAGCCAGAGCTGCCAGTCTGCATGGATCAGCCAGAGCTGCCAGTCTGCATGGATCAGCCAGAGCTGCCAGTCTGCATGGATCAGCCAGAGCTGCCAGTCTGCATGGATCAGCCAGAGCTGCCAGTCTGCATGGATCAGCCAGAGCTGCCAGTCTGCATGGATCAGCCAGAGCTGCCAGTCTGCATGGAGCAGCCAGAGCTGCCAGTCTGCTTGGAGCAGCCAGAGCTGCCAGTCTGCATGGAGCAGCCAGTCTGCATGGAGCAGCCAGTCTGCATGGAGCAGCCAGAGCTGCCAGTCTGCATGGATCAGCCAGAGCTGCCAGTCTGCATGGATCAGCCAGAGCTGCCAGTCTGCATGGATCAGCCAGAGCTGCCAGTCTGCATGGATCAGCCAGAGCTGCCAGTCTGCATGGAGCAGCCAGAGCTGCCAGTCTGCATGGATCAGCCAGAGCTGCCAGTCTGCATGGATCAGCCAGAGCTGCCAGTCTGCATGGAGCAGCCAGAGCTGCCAGTCTGCATGGAGCAGCCAGAGCTGCCAGTCTGCATGGAGCAGCCAGAGCTGCCAGTCTGCATGGAGCAGCCAGAGCCACCAGTCAGCCAGGATCCGCCAGTCAGCCAGGATCTTCCAGATCCGCCAGTCAGCCAGGATCTTCCAGATCCGCCAGTCAGCCAGGATTCGCCAGTCAGCCGGGATCTGCCGGGGCCGCCAGCTAGCCAGGATCTGCCAGAGCCTACTACCTGCCTGAGCTTTCTCTCAGTACTGGGCTTCCCCTCGGTCCCGAGCTTCCACCTCGGTCCCGAGCTTCCACTCGGTCCCGAGCTTCCACCCGGTCCCGAGCTTCCACCTCGGTCCCGAGCTGCCCCTCAATCCAGTGGGGTCCTTGGTGAGGGTTATTAGGCCAAGGTCGGCGGCGAGGGTCGCCAATCAAAGGACGCGTTACAGGGGGACTAAGACTTGGTTGGAGTGGGGTCCACGTCCCGAGCCGGAGCCGCCACCGTGGACAGACGCCCACCCGGACCCTCCCCTATGGGTTTGAGTGTGCGGCCGGGAGTCCACACCTTGGGGGGGTTCTGTCACGCCCTGGTCTTAGTATTTTGTGTTTTCTATATTTATTTGGTCAGGCCAGGGTGTGACATGGGTTTATTTTGTGGTGTGTTTTTGTATTGGGGTTTTAGTAGGTTTTGGGATTGTGGCTGAGTAGGGTTGTCTAGGAAAGTCTATGGCTGCCTGAGGCGGTTCTCAATCAGAGTCAGGTGATTATCGTTGTCTCTGATTGGGAACCATATTTAGGTAGCCCGGGTTTCACTGTGTTTGTGGGTGATTGTTCCGGTCTCTGTGTTTGTTGTCACAAGATAGGCTGTATAGGTTTTCACATTTCCGTTTGTTGTTTTTGTATTGTTCGTATTTATCGTCATTAAAGATGTCTCGATTTAACCACGCTGCATTTTGGTCCGACTCTCCTTCGACGGAAGAAAGCCGTAACAATACTGTTGGATTTCATCATGTATTAATAAGTAGTAATGTGGAATACTGTTGGATTTCATCATGTATTAATAAGTAGTAATGTGGAATACTGTTGGATTTCATCATGTATTAATAAGTAGTAATGTGGAATACTGTTGGATTTCATCATGTATGTGGAATACTGTAGTAATGTAATGGAATACTGCTGGATTTCATCATGTATTAATAAGTAGTTTGGAATACTGCTGGATTTCATCATGTATTAATAAGTAGTAATGTGGAATACTGTTGGATTTCATCATGTAAGTAGTAATGTGGAATACTGCTGGATTTCATCATGTAAGTAATAATGTGGAATACTGCTGGATTTCATCATGTAAGTAGTAATGTGGAATACTGCTGGATTTCCTGTGGAATAATACTGTTGGATTTCCTCAAGTAAGTAGTAATGTGGAATACTGCTGGATTTCATCACGTAAGTAGTAATGTGGAATACTGCTGGATTTCATCATGTAAGTAGTAATGTGGAATACTGCTTATGCCTGTTGCCAGCGCCTCCAAACATGGATCTATCAGTGCAAAGCTGTTGCTGGGTATTCCTTTGTGCGATTAGCAGCTGTGAAACAAAACAACAGAAATAAAGCATAAAACTCGCTCATATGCTCATACTTGACTTTTGACTACTTTTACTCACTAATGCAAATGTAATGCTCGCACTGTAGAGCCCTGCAGACGTGGAGCTATAGCACTGTAGAGCCCTGCAGACACTGTGAGCCCTCCAAACGCTATAGCACTGTAGAGCCCTCCAAACGTGGATCTATAGCACTGTAGAGCCCTGCAGACGTGGATCTAAAGCACTGTAGAGCCCTCCAAACGTGGATCTATAGTACTGTAGAGCCCTCCAAACGTGGATCTATAGTACTGTAGAGCCCTCCAAACGTGGATCTATAGTACTGTAGAGCCCTGCAGACGTGGATCTATAGTACTAAAGAGCCCTCCAAACGTGGATCTATAGTACTGTAGAGCCCTGCAGACGTGGATCTATAGCACTGTAGAGCCCTGCAGACGTGGATCTATAGCACTGTAGAGTCCTACAGACGTGGATCTATAGCACTGTAGAGCCCTCCAAACGTGGATCTATAGCACTGTAGAGCCCTGCAGACGTGGATCTATAGCACTGTAGAGCCCTCCAGACGTGGATCTATAGCACTGTAGAGCCCTCCAGACGTGGATCTATAGCACTGTAGAGCCCTCCAGACGTGGCTGATGAAAGACATTCTTACCCACCAATACCTAAATCTACCCGCGGGTGGCGCTATGGAACGCTTTCAACACCTTGTAGAGTCTTATGCCCTGACGAATTGAGGCTGTTCTAAGGGCAAAAGGGGGATGCAACTCAATATCAGCAAGGTGTTCCTAATGTTTTGAACACTCAGTGCCTACCTTCTGCCGTGGCTGATTGGGTGATGACACCACCACTGTGTTACAGATGGTGAGGGCGATGAAGAAGTCGATGATGTCCGTGAGGTCAGAGGGCAGCTGAGAGAGGGACTGGCTGTGGAACCTCTTGAAGGTCATCTGGCTGCTGCAGTGGTTGACCTTCTCCAGGAGCTGAGGGTCAGGGGTGATGTCCTTCTCCTGTTGAAGAGAGAGAGTAGGTTCAGAATAATGTTTTTTGTCATTTTCAGGTCATGGAAATTAGTATTTTTTTTGCATTTAACCCACCACGAGAAACCTACACACAGAAACATAGCCCAGGATCAGCGATGCCTTCTTCAAGGGAAGAACGGAAGAAAAAGGCATCTAGGATAATTAGATTCCCACCAGATTTGACTCGTCTGACTTGTAACAAACAACCCTCTCCAACACGCTGCTGCCCTCTCCAACATGCTGCCCTCTCCAGCATGCTGCCCTCTCCAGCATGCTGCCCTCTCCAGCATGCTGCCCTCTCCAGCATGCTGCCCTCTCCAACATGCTGCCCTCTCCAACATGCTGCCCTCTCCAACATGCTGCCCTCTCCAGCATGCTGCCCTCTCCAGCATGCTGCCCTCTCCAGCATGCTGCCCTCTCCAGCATGCTGCCCTCTCCAGCACGCTGCCCTCTCCAGCACGCTGCCCTCTCCAGCACGCTGCCCTCTCCAGCACGCTGCCCTCTCCAGCACGCTGCCCTCTCCAGCACGCTGCCCTCTCCAGCACGCTGCCCTCTCCAGCACGCTGCCCTCTCCAACACGCTGCTGCCCTCTCCAACATGCTGCCCTCTCCAGCATGCTGCCCTCTCCAGCATGCTGCCCTCTCCAGCATGCTGCCCTCTCCAGCATGCTGCCCTCTCCAACATGCTGCCCTCTCCAACATGCTGCCCTCTCCAACATGCTGCCCTCTCCAACATGCTGCCCTCTCCAACATGCTGCCCTCTCCAACATGCTGCCCTCTCCATCATGCTGCCCTCTCCAACATGCTGCCCTCTCCATCATGCTGCCCTCTCCATCATGCTGCCCTCTCCAACCTCTTGGCTACCTGCTGCCCTCCGGTCATACTGTAGATCCCCTCAAACCCAACTATGGACCTTCCAAGCCAGTTCCACTGCTTCTCACCCCCCCCATTCTTCCCTCTATTCAGGGACTGATTTAGACCTGGGACACCAGGTGAGTGCAATAAATGGTCAGGTAAAAATAAAAAACAGCAGTACTCTGAACCTCGTAGAGTAAGATTGGAATTCCCCTGCTGTAGCCGATAGACACAGCTCTGAGCCATGTGTTTTAGTAAGTACCATGGGGCTGCTGAATGCAGTGTGTTGTAGTAAGTACCATGGGGCTGCTGAATGCAGTGTGTTGAGTAATAATGGAGTAATGAGTACTATGGGGCTGCTGAATGCAGTGTGTTGTAGTAAGTACCATGGGGCTGCTGAATGCAGTGTGTTGAGTAATAATGGAGAGGTAAGTACCATGGGGCTGCTGAATGCAGTGTGTTGTAGTAAGTACCATGGGGATGCTGAATGCGGTGTGTTGAGTAATAATGGAGTGATAAGTACCATGGGGCTGCTGAATGCAGTGTGTTGTAGTAAGTACCATGGGGCTGCTGAATGCAGTGTGTTGAGTAATAATGGAGAGGTAAGTACCATGGGGCTGCTGAATGCAGTGTGTTGTAGTAAGTACCATGGGGATGCTGAATGCGGTGTGTTGAGTAATAATGGAGTGATAAGTACCATGGGGCTGCTGAATGCAGTGTGTTGAGTAATAATGGAGTAGTAAGTACCATGGGGCTGCTGAATGCAGTGTGTTGCAGTAAGTACCATGGGGCTGCTGAATGCAGTGTGTTGAGTAATAATGGAGTGGTAAGTACCATGGGCCTGCTGAATGCAGTGTGTTGAGTAATAATGGAGTAGTAAGTACCATGGGGCTGCTGAATGCAGTGCGTTGTCATAAGTACCATGGGGCTGCTGAATGCAGTGTGTTGAGTAATAATGGAGTAGTAAGTACCATCAGGCTGCTGAATGCAGTGTGTTGTAGTAAGTACCATGGTGCTGCTGAATGCAGTGTGTTGGGTAATAATGGAGTGATAAGTACCATGGGCTGCTGAATGCAGTATTGAGTAAAAATGGAGTAGTAAGTACCATGGGGCTGCTGAATGCAGTGTGTTGAGTAATAAATTGAGTAGTACGTACCATGGGGCTGCTGAATGCAGTGCGTTGAGTAATAATGGAGTAGTAAGTACCATGGGGCTGCTGAATGCAGTGTGTTGAGTAATAATGGAGAGGTAAGTACCATGGGGTTGCTGAATGCAGTGTGTTGCAGTAAGTACCATGGGCCTGCTGAATGCAGTGTGTTGAGTAATAATGGAGTAGTAAGTACCATGGGGCTGCTGAATGCAGTGCGTTGAGTAATAATGGAGTAGTAAGTACCATGGGGCTGCTGAATGCAGTGCGTTGAGTAATAATGGAGTAGTAAGTACCATGGGGCAGCTGAATGCAGTGCGTTGAGTAATAATGGAGTAGTAAGTACCATGGGGCTGCTGAATGCAGTGTGTTGAGTAGTAATGGAGTAGTAAGTACCATGGGGCTGCTGAATGCAGTGTGTTGAGTAGTAATGGAGTAATATGGGGCTGCTGAATGCAGTGTGTTGAGTAATAATAGAGTAGTAAGTACCATGGGGCTGCTGAATGCAGTGTGTTGTAGTAAGTACCATGGGGCTGCTGAATGCAGTGTGTTTGGACAGGATGCTGGCCCTCTTGGCTTCGGCCCGGCTGCCAGTCCTGCGGTGGGACTTGGTGCTCTGGGAGCGCAGCACCACCTGGCAGCACTCTGGTTGCTGGTGACGCTGTCCCGTCTGGGCAAGGTGCCACTGTGGGACGTACAGTCCTCCTCCTCTGAGTCCACCAGGTCCTGGTACATGGCCAGACGCCTCGCTGGTGAGGACAGACAACACAGAATATTATAATACAAAGCTGCTACTAGAATTCAAACTTCCTCAATCCTAGATAAACAACAACAGTGTGATCTAGCAGACTGCAGTGCGAGATGGGTTATATTCATTAGGTCACGCAACGTAACACGTTTACATTTTTTTTGCAGTTAGTCCCACCCTGTTTCATTCTGTTTAGTGTCTAATGAATACACCCCAGGCCTCCCTCACTGTTCACGTCGTGGGAGTACTATCTTCTAACCCTACAGTCTCACCGTAACCCTACAGTAGTGTCTCACCGTAACCCTACAGTACAGTCTCACCGTAACCCTACAGTACGGTCTCACCGTAACCCTACAGTACGGTCTCACCGTAACCCTACAGTCTCACCGTAACCCTACAGTCTCACCGTAACCCTAGTCTCACCGTAACCCTACAGTCTCACCGTAACCCTACAGTCTCACCGTAACCCTACATTCTCACCGTAACCCTACGGTCTCACTGTAACCCTACGGTCTCACCGTAACCCTACAGTCTCACCGTAACCCTACAGTCTCACCGTAACCCTACAGTCTCACCGTAACCCTACAGTCTCACCGTAACCCTACAGTATGGTCTCACCATTGGCATCATGACTATACTCCACCCCGCCACCGTACATCTCCTGAACACCATCTTGTTCTCTGTGAGTGTTCCGGTCTTGTCAGAGAAGATGTACTGCATCTGCCCAAGGTCTTCGGTGATGTTCAGAGCTCTACACTGCAGATGAGAGTCAGTCTCCTCATCGTACAGGTCTTGGTCCTGATGGATGAAATACACCTGGCAGATCTTCACAATCTCTATGGACACGAACAGCGAGACGGGGATCAGGACCTAAAGACGGAAGAGATTCTGTTACAGACAAAGACGTCTTTTGGAGGGAGACAACAACAAGAGCAGGAAACCCAACACAGTCATGTATACCTCTGACAGGACAGATTACAAAGTCTGAGAATGTGTTCCAAATGGAACCCTATTCCCTATGTAGTGCACTACTTTAGACCAGAGCCCTATTCCCTATGTAGTGCACTACTTTAGACCAGAGCCCTATTCCCTATATAGTGCACTACTTCAGACCAGTGCCCTTTTCCCTATATAGTGCACTACTTTAGACCAGAGCCCTATTCCCTATATAGTGCACTACTTTAGACCAGAACCCTATTCCCTATATAGTGCACTACTTTAGACCAGCGCCCTATTCCCTACATAGTGCACTACTTTAGACCAGAACCCTATTCCCTACATAGTGCTCTACTTAGGACCAGCGCCCTATTCCCTACATAGTGCACTACTTAGGACCAGCGCCTATTCCCTATATAGTGCACTACTTTAGACCAGCGCCCTATTCCCTATATAGTGCACTACTTTAGACCAGAGCTCTATTCCCCTATATAGTGCACTACTTAGGACCAGCACCCTATTCCCTACATAGTGCTCTACTTAGGACCAGCGCCTATTCCCTATATAGTGCTCTACTTAGACCAGCGCCCTATTCCCTACATAGTGCTCTACTTAAGACCAGCGCCCTATTCCCTATATAGTGCTCTACTTAAGACCAGCGCCCTATTCCCTATATAGTGCACTACTTTAGACCAGCGCCCTATTCCCTATATAGTGCACTACTTTAGACCAGAGCTCTATTCCCCTATATAGTGCACTACTTAGGACCAGCGCCCTATTCCCTATATAGTGCTCTACTTAGGACCAGCGCCCTATTCCCTACATAGTGCTCTACTTAAGACCAGCACCCTATGGACCATTTGGGCAACATCCTGTGTCTTTGGTGGAAACATTGTAAAAATCATTGTGGTGACTTGTAACTGATAGGGATGTGAAGGGAGACATCTACATTGGAAGAAAAGTATGTGAACCATTTGGAAGAACCTGGATTTCTGCATACATTTGTCATAAAATGTGATCTGACCATCTAAGTCACAACAGACACACAGTGTGCTTAATCTAATCACACACAAATTGTATTTCTCTTCTATAATGAATACATAATTTAAACATTCACAGTGTAGGTTGGGAAAAGTATGTGAACCCCCCTGGGCTAATGACTTCTCCAAAAGCTAGTTGGAGTCAGGAGTCAGCTAACCTGGAGTCCAGTCATTGAGACGAGATTGGGAGATGTTGGTTAGAGCTGACCTGCCCCATACCAAACACTCACAAAATTTGAGTTGGCTATTCACAAGAAGCACTGCCTGATGTGAGCCATCCATCGAACAAAAGAATCAATCTAATCACAATCTAAGAAGACCGAAGATTAAGAAGGAGGGTCAACCAGTTATTAAATCCAAGGGTTCACATACTTCTCCCACCCTGCACTGTGAATGTTTACACAGTGTGTTCAATAAAGACATGAACATATAATTGTTTGTGTTATTAGTTTAGGCAGACTGTGTTTGTCTATTGTTGTGACCTGGATGAAGATCAGATAAAATGTTATGACCAATTTAAGCAGAAATCCAGGTGATTCCAAAGGGTTCACATACCTTTATTGTTGCTGTATCTGATCAACACATTTAGGAACAGGAGAGAAAAATACCACAGATTCCATTTCACACAAAACAGAGCTTTGTGGGAGACTAAGCTTGAGGTGGCTTGTGACTGACAAGGTTGTAGACGGAGACATTTACGTGACTAACACCTTAAGACATAGACAACACCATCATATATAACTCCGATAGAAGACGTACATTTATCTGGAGACATTTATTGAACTTTGTGCTGCTGCTACATGGGGACATTAAGGGTTCTACCATACTAAGGGGACATTATGGGTTTCTACCATCCTAAGGGGACATTAAGGGTTTCTACCATCCTAAGGGGACATTAAGGTTCTACCATACTAAGGGGACATTTTCTACCATACTAAGGGGACATTAAGGTTCTACCATACTAAGGGGACATTAAGGGTTTCTACCATACTAAGGGGGACATTAAGGGTTCTACCATACTAAGGGGACATTAAGGGTTCCCACCATACTAAGGGGACATTAAGGGTTCTACCATACTAAGGGGACATTAAGGGTTCTACCCATACTAAGGGGACATTAAGGGGTTTCTACCATTAAGGGGTTAAGGGGACATTAAGGGGTTTTACCATACTAAGGGGACATTAAGGGTTTCACCATAAGGGGACATTAAGGGGGGGACATTAAGGGTTTCACCATACTAAGGGGACATTAAGGGTTTCTACCATACAAGGGGACATTAAGGGTTTCTACCATACTAAGGGGACATTAAGGGTTCCACCATACTAAGGGGACATTAAGGGTTTCTACCATACTAAGGGGACATTAAGGGTTTCACCATACTAAGGGGACATTAAGGGTTCTACCATACTATTAAGGGCTCTACCATACAAGGGGACACAGTTTATAGGTAGAAACTGAGCTGCACTTTGTTGGCTGCACGAATATATTTTATATTTGAGGTTCTTCAAAGTAGCCACCGTTTGCACTGATGACAGCTTTGCACTTTTTTGGCATTCTCTCAACCAGCTTCATGAGGTAGTCACCTGAATGCATTTCAATTAACAGGTGTGCCTTGTTAAAGTTAATTGGTGGAATTTATTTCCTTCTTAATGTGTTTAAGCCAATCAGTTGTGTTGTGAAAAGGTAGGGTGGTATACAGAAGAAATAGGGGTCTTTTTGCCATATTATGGCAAGAACAGCTCAAATAAGAAGAGAAATGACAGTCCATCATTACTTTAAGACATAATGGTCAGTCAATACGGAAAATTAAGAACTTTGAAAGATTCTTCAAGTGCAGTCGCAAAAACCATCAAGCGCTATGATGAAACTGGCTCTCAAACTGGCCTCAGAACTTGCAGGCCAAATAAATAAATGCTTCACAGAGTTCAAGTAACAGACATGTCTCAACATCAACTGTTCAGAGGAGACTGCGTGAATCAGGTCTTCATGGTCAAATTGCTGCAAAGAAACCACTACTAAAGGACACCAATAAGAAGAGACTTGCTTGGACCAAGAAACATGAGCAATGGACATTAGACTGGTGGAAATCTGTCCTTTGGTCTGATGAGTCCAAATTAGAGATTTTTGGTTCCAACTGCCGTTGTCCTTGTCAGACACAGAGTAGGTGAACGGATGATCTCCGCATTTGTGGGTGACACCGCCATTTGCTGGTGACACCACCGCCTGTGAATTATTTACAATATGGTGACATCACTCTCATTAATGTGATGACTGTTATTTATCGAATATTACCTACTATGTTTAATTGACACACGATTCAATTAAACAATTTAACAATTAATTCATTAGGAATATTAGGACACCATGGGAAAAGTTTGTTTAAAGAGTGACCCTCTCCCGACTTAATCTAAAGATATATAGATATCTCTTCCATCAATAAATACAGTATTAATTATTACATCTCGCTCTGAGCACAGCATAATTCTTGATATCTGCACGAACGCTAGCCTAATTGATGAATCACCAAACACAAATTGGCTTAATTATTTATTTACTAACTAAACTAAATCCTCACACAGAATACGTAAACACATACAGCACAGGTTATTGATTCCATACATTACACAATGATAACAGGTCCCTAGTGGACTAACAAAAACATGACCGTTTGGTTATGCAATGGAAGGGATGGGATGGATGGTAAGGAGAGGGGGAGACAAAGAGACAACTTATTGTACATACTTTAAGAAACTACCCTCACTGTAGCCAGAATATTTAGCACCCTAACAACCGCTCATTCGGATTACAAATGCAATATATTTACGCATAGATGTCTTTCTCTGTAGTCTCTGTTGAAACCACTCAATCCGTCTATGGGGAGTAGTTTGGTGTAATTCTCTGGTTGTCCACCAGGGGCCACAATGTCCTTAGTTATAGGCTTTTTTGTGTTGGAGTGTTCTTAGGATGGATACTTCAGGTGTACCACACGGTGGTGAGGGGGGAAATGATCTACACTCGTCTTTGGTTGAATGTCCTAGACTACTGTACATACCCAGTTGCATACTGAATGTTTGGTCTAGTGTCTTTACCTTCTTCAATCGTCGAGAGTTTCAGAGGGTCTTAGCCACCGCTCCACGCTGTCTGATCTTGTAGTTTTGAGCATTTTCAGCGTGTGGACCACACCCTCACGTTCTCTGGTCTCAATGGTTGATTATTCAGGGTACAGCTAGGACTACTTTACATGCCGGCATGTTTTGGTCTGATGTAAATGTCGTTAGCACTCTGGTCGGAAAGGCGGTTCCATCATCATGTTGACATGAACTCTGAGCTCACGTGGGCGTCGCTACTGACTGGGCACAAGTTTCCATGTAACACTATTCTCATTTAGAAGGCTAAGAGTGGCTACTTTGAAGAATCTCAAATATATTTTGATTTGTTGAACAATGTTTTTGGTTACCACATAATTCCATATGTGTTATTTCATAGTTTTGATGTCTACAATAATTCTACAATGTAGAAAATAGTACAAATAAAGAAAACCCTTGAGTAGGTCTGTCCAAACTGTTGCCTGCTACTGTATGACCTTCTCTATCTAGTGCAGATGGAACAGTGGTCGGTTGTGAGTGATATATCAATGTCCTCTATGTTGTTCGTTTATACGATGGGACTGAATTTAAATGTGGATGGGATCCTTTTAATGGAAGGTGCTGCAAAAGGTCCAACCTGGATGGACAATAAAGTTATATTCTATCCCTAACCTACTGCCAAATGTATGATCATACTAGAGAGACATATTTCCCTCAGATTACCCAGACCCACTCAGACCTTGAAAACAAATAAACTCCCATATTTATTTGGTGAATCACAGCAGCAAAGATGTGCCCTTGCCACAAGAAAAGGTCAACCAGTGAAGAACAAACACCATTGTAAATACAACCCATATTTATGTTTATTTATTTTCCCTTTTTAGTTTAACCATTTGCACATTGATACAACACTGTATATAGACATAATATAACATTTGAAATGTCTTTATTCTTTTAAAACTTCTGTGAGTGTAATGTTTACTGTTAATTTCAAATTATTTCACTTTTGTTTGCCTAATTCACTTGCTTTGGCAATGTAAATATACACAGTACACCAGACATTAGGAACACCTTCCTAATATTTAGTTGCACCTCCCACCTCCCTTTGCCGTCAGAACAGCCTCAATTTGACAGGACATGGACTCCGCAAGGCGTCGAAAGCGCTCCACAGGGATGCTGGCCCATGTTGACTCCAATGCTTCCCACAGTTGTGTCAAGTTGGCTGGATGTCCTTTGGGTGGTGGACCATTCTGTATACACACAGGAGACTGTTGAGTGTGAAAACCCAGCAGCGTTGCAGTTCTTGACATAGTCAAACGGGTGTGACAGGCACCTACTACCATACCCCGTTCAAAGGCACTCAAATCTTTAGTCTTGCCCGTTCACCCTCTGAATGGCACACACACACAATCCATGTGTAATTGTCTCAAAGCTTAAAAATCCTTCTTCAACCTGTCTCCTCCCCTTCATCTACACTGATTGAAGTGGTTTTAACAAGTGACATCAATAAGGGATCATAGCTTTCACCTGGATTCAACAAAACTAAGGAGATGATTGTGGACTTCAGGAAACAGCAGAGGGAACACCCTCCCTTCCACATCGATGGAACAGTAGTGGAGAGGGTAGCAAGTTAAGTTCCTCGGCGTACATCACAGACAAACTGAATTGGTCCACCCACACAGACAGCATCGTGAAGAAGGCGCAGCAGCGCCTTCAACCTCAGGAGGCTGAAGAAATGTGGCTTGTCACCAAAAGCACTCACAAACTTCTACAGATGCACAATCGAGAGCATCCTGGCGGGCTGTATCACCCCCTGGTACGGCAACTGCTCCGCCCACAACCGTAAGGCAACGCATCACCGGGGGCAAACTACCTGCCCTCCAGGACACCTACACCACCCGATGTTACAGGAAGGCCATAAAGATCATCAAGGACAACAACCACCCGAGCCTCTGCCTGTTCACCCCGCTATCATCCAGAAGGCGAGGTCAGTACAGGTGCATCAAAGCTGGGACCGAGAGACTGAAAAACAGCTTCTATCTCAAGGCCATCAGACTGTTAAACAGCCACCACTAACATTGAGTGGCTACTGCCAACACACTGTCAATGACACTGACTCTACTCCAGCCACTTTAATCATGGGAATTGATGGGAAATGATGTAAATATATCACTGCCACTTTAAACAATGCCACTTATATAATGTTTAATACATGTATACACTAGCCATCCTTTAACTATGCCACATGCCACTTTGTTTACATACTCATCTCATATGTATATACTGTACTGTACTGCATCTTGCCTATGCCGCTCTGTACCATCACTCATTCATATATCTTTATGTACATATTCTTTATCCCCTACACTTGTGTATAAGACAGTAGTTTTGGAATTGTTAGTTAGATTACTTGCTCGTTATTACTGCATTGTCGGAACTAGAAGCACAAGCATTTCGCTACACTCGCATTAACATCTGCTAACCATGTGTATGTGACAAATAAAATTTGATTTGATTTGATTCACCTGGTCAGTCTGTCATGGAAAGAGCAGGCCACGACCAACCAGTGCTCCCGCACATTAGCTAACCGGGCTATCTGCATTGTGTCCCACCACCCACCAACCCCTTACGCTGCTGCTACTCTGTTCATCATATACTGTATGCATAGTCACTTTAACTATACCTACATGTACAAACTACCTCAATCAGCCTGACTAACCGATGTCTGTATGTAGCCTCGCTACTTTTTTAGCCTCGCTACTGTTATAGCCTCGCTACTGTATATAGCCTGTCTTTTTACTGTTGTTTTATTTCTTTACCTACTTATTGTTCACCTAATACCTTTTTGCACTATTGGTTAGAGCCTGTAAGTAAGCATTTCACTGTAAGGTCTACACCTGTGGTATTCAGCAATTCACTGTAAGGTCTACACCTGTTATATTCAGCGCACGTGACAAATAAACATTCATTTGATTTATTCTTAATGTGTTGTACACTCAGTGTATGTTTTCATGCCAATAAAGCCCATTGGTCGAGAGGGAGTTGAATAGAATAGAGAGGGTGTACCTGAAAGACGGCGATCATGGTGAGGAAGAGATAGATGGCAGACAGGACAGGTGACAGCTCGGCTCCTTCAGGACTAAGGACATCAAACACGGGTCTCTTATCTCCGTATTGATACATCCACAAGCCATGACCTAACACAACAAGGTCAAAGGTCATTATAGACTAACTACATCCACAACCCTGGAGAATCAACAGGTCAATTAGGTCAAATCAATTAAATCAAATTCAGGTCAGGTCATGTCATGACAGCTAGAAAAGATGTGGCCTTGTTACAGGCTGTTATGTATATATTCTATGTCCATGTTACAGGCTGTTATGTATATATTCTAGGTCCATGTTACAGGCTGTTATGTATATATTCTATGTCCTTGTTACAGGCTGTTATGTATATATTCTAGGTCCATGTTACAGGCTGTTATGTATATATTCTAGGTCCTTGTTACAGGCTGTTATGTATATATTCTAGGTCGTTACCTTGTTACAGGCTGTTACGGCTGTATATATTCTATGTCCTTGTTACAGGCTGTTATGTATATATTCTAGGTCCTTGTTACAGGCTGTTATGTATATATTCTAGGTCCATGTTACAGGCTGTTATGTATATATTCTACGTCCTTGTTACAGGCTGTTATGTATATATTCTAGGTCCATGTTTGTGGCCTTGTTACAGGCTATTATGTATATATTCTATGTCCATGTTTGTTGATTGAGTTCAAACACTGTTTCCCATGCTTGTTCAATGAACATTAAACAGTTAATGAATATGCACCTGTGGAACGGTCGTTAAGACACTGACAGCTTACAGACGGTAGGCAATTAGGGTCACAGTTATGAAAACTTAGGACACTAAAGAGGCCTTTCTGCTGACTCTGAAAACACCAAAAGAAAGATTCCCAGGGTCCCTGCTCATCTGTGTGAACGTGTCTTAGGCATGCTGCAAGGAGGCATGAGGACTGCAGAAGTGGCCAGGGCAATAAATTGCAATGTCCGTACTGTGAGACGCCTAAGACAGCACTACAGGGAGACAGGACGGACAGCTGATCGCCCTTGCACTGGCAGACCACGTGTAACAACACCTGCACAGGATTGGTACATCCAAACATCACATCTGCGGGACAGGTACAAGATGGCAACAACAACTGCCCGAGTTACACCAGGAACGCACAATCCCTCCATCAGTGCTCAGACTGTCCGCAATAGTCAGAGAGGCTGGACTGATGGCTTGTAGGCCTGTTGTATAAGGCAGGTCCTCACCAGACATCACTGGCAACAACGTTGCATATGGGCACAAACCCACCGTCGCTGGACCAGACAGGACTGGCAAAAAGTGCTCTTCACTGACGAGTCGCGGTTTTGTCTCACCAGGGGTGATGGTCGGATTCGCGTTTATCGTCGATGGAATGAGCTTTACACTGAGGCCTGTACTCTGAAGCGGGATCGATTTGGAGGTGAAGGGTCCGTCATGGTCTGGGGCGGTGTGTCACAGCATCATCGGACTGAGCTCGTTGTCATTGCAGGAAATCTCAACGCTGTGTGTTACAGGGAAGAAATCCTCCTCCCTCATGTGGTACACTTCCTGCAGGCTCATGTTACTTTTGATTTTGACCCCCCATTGTTCAGGGACAAAATCAATCACAATCACTTGCTCAGTTTAGGTCTCAGTTATTTGAAAGGCAGTTAAGAACATTCTTATTTTCAATGATGGCCTAGAAACAGTGTGTTAACTGCCTTGTTCAGGGGCAGAACGACAGATTTGAACCTTGTCTGCTTGGGGATTTGAACTTGTAACCTTTCGGTTCCTAGCCCAACGCTCTAACCACTAGGCTACCCTGCATCTGTTGTTGGATCTTGTCATGTTCATAGAAATATTTACACCTGTTAAGTTGGCTGAAAATAAGCGCAGTTTTTTTGTTTGTTGCTGAGTTTAATAACATCCCGTATGTTGGAACTCTTCAAAAACAGGAGTCCGTTTTGTAGAGGTTTTATCCTCTACGTGCCAATAGATTTCACAGGACTGTTTGACTTAAACCCATTCACCTCTTTGGGGAACGTAGTTTACCTCACAGCGGTACTATATTGCGATTACGTACCGATAGCAGAGAACAGGCACATGACCAATAGGATGATGACACACCAGCCCACGTCCACGTTCATCTGTTTCTCCAGTTTACTGCGTTTGTAGCGGGGGCCATTGTTGTTCAGCATGGCTTTAGTCTCATGACCTACAACACAACTGGCTGTTAACATACAGTTCATACAGGACAGGGCTAGAATCCACAAAGCAGCTCAGAGTAGGTGCTGGTCTCAGATCAGTTTTCCTTCTAGATCATAATGAATAGGATCATATGGACAGATCTTAGATCAGTTTTCCTTCTAGAGCATAATAAATAGGATTATATGGACAGATCTTAGATCAGTTTTCCTTCTAGATCATAATGAATAGGATTATAGGGACAGATCTCAGATCAGCACTCCGCCTCAGACACTATGGATATGGAGCCAGACAGGGTGTGAAACAGAGGATCCTCCTCTCCTTGCTCGCTTCTAAACCCCATTGGAGGAGATGATTGGTTAAGGTCGCGCCTCTCTAACCTTTTCCTCAATACGTTTTGAGAAGGAGGTGAGAGGATGAGGAGGAACTGAGGAAAGATTCATTTGAGAGAGCCAGGGTGTATGTCGGGCTGCCTTACCTCCTTGACCGTGTCCTCCAATGCATTGTGATTGGGAGGTAAGGAGGTAAGGAAAGAGCCGGGTGTTTACCTGCATAGATGACGATCCCCACACACTCCTCTGTATTGCGGATGGTACAGCCCCTCAGCAGCAAGTTGTCTTTGTACAGGCCATCTCTCCTTCCACTGCGATGGGTACTGATCACAGAAGAGATACAGAGCATTCAATATCACTGGATACAACACTCCTTCCGTGGCCTCCAACTGCTCTTAAACGCTAGTAAATCCAAATGCATGCTTTTCAACCGTTCGCTGCCTGCACCCGCACGCCTGACCAGCATCACCACCCTGGATGATTCTGACCTTGAATATTTGGACGTCTATAAGTACCTGGGTGTCTGGCTAGACTGTAAACTCTCCTTCCAGACTCATATCAAACATCTCCAATCGAAAATCAAAGCAAGAGTCGGCTTTCTATTCCGCAACAAAGCCTCCTTCACTCACGCTGCCAAACTTACCCTAGTAAAACTGACTATCCTACCAATCCTCGACTTTGGCGATGTTATCTACAAAATTGCTTCCAACACTCTACTCAGCAAACTGGATGCAGTTTATCACAGTGCCATCCGTTTTGTCACTAAAGCACCTTATACCACCCACCACTGTGACTTGTATGCTCTAGTCGGCTGGCCTCGCTACATATTCGTCGCCAGACCCACTGGCTCCAGGTCATCTACAAGTCCATGCTAGGTAAAGCTCCGCCTTATCTCAGTTCACTGGTCACGATGGCAACACCCATCCGTAGCACGCGCTCCAGCAGGTGTATCTCACTGATCATCCCTAAAGCCAACACCTCATTTGGCCACTTTTCGTTCCAGTTCTCTGCTGCCTGTGACTGGAACGAATTGCAAAAATCGCTGAAGTTGGAGACTTTTATCTCCTCACCAACTTCAAACATCTGCTATCTGGGCAGCTAACTGATCGCTGCAGCTGTACATAGTCTATCGGTAAATAGCCCACCCATTTTTACCTACCTCATCCCCATACTGTTTTTATTTATTTACTTTTCTGCTCTTTTGCACACCAATATCTCTACCTGTACATGACCATCTGATCATTTATCACTCCAGTGTTAATCTGCAAAATTGTAATTATTCGCCTACCTCCTCATGCCTTTTGCACACAATGTATATAGACTCCTTTTTTTTTCTCTACTGTGTTATTGACTTGTTAATTGTTTACTCCATGTGTAACTCTGTGTTGTCTGTTCACACTGCTATGCTTTATCTTGGCCAGGTCGCAGTTGCAAATGAGAACTTGTTCTCAACTAGCCTACCTGGTTAAATAAAGGTGAAATAAAAAAAATAGGAGACACAAAATGTACATATGATCAATTCATCTAGAATAATCTGCATATTATAAAAAGACCTTTGACTGCAAAGGTACTGTCAACACGTAACATTCAAATCAACTCAGACCACCTGTGTGTGTGTGTGTGTGTGTGTGTGTGTGTGTGTGTGTGTGTGTGTGTGTTGCACTGAACAGCTCAATAGATCTTCATGCTGCAATGCATTGTGGTCTTTCCTTAGAAGGCACTTAACACTGTAGAGACTGTAGTAGTCAGTAACTCTATAGAGGCTGTAGTAGTCAGTAACACTATAGAGGCTGTAGTAGTCAGTAACACTATAGAGGCTGTAGTAGTCAGTAACACTATAGAGACTGTAGTAGTCAGTAACACTATAGAGGCTGTAGTAGTCAGTAACACTATAGAGGCTGTAGTAGTCAATAACACTATAGAGGCTGTAGTAGTCAGTAACACTATTCTCTACAGTAACTCTATAGAGGCTGTAGTAGTCTATCACTATAGAGATGTAGTAGTCAGTAACACTATAGAGGCTGTCGTAGTCTATCACTATAGAGGCTGTCATAGTCTATCACTATAGAGGCTGAAGTAGTCTATCACTATAGAGGCTGAAGTAGTCAGTAACACTATAGAGGCTGTAGTAGTCAGTAACTCTATAAAGGCTGTTGTAGCCTATCACTATAGAGGCTGTAGTAGTCAGTAACACTATGGAGGGTGTAGTAGTCAGTAACTCTATAGAGGCTGTCGAGCCTATCACTATAGAGGCTGTAGTAGTCAGTAACACTATGGAGGCTGTGTCGTAGCCTAGTGTAGTAGTCAGTAACTCTGTATAGAGGAGGCGGCCGTAGCCTATCACTATAGAGGCTGTAGTAGTCAGTAACACTATGGAGGGTGTAGGAGTCAGTAACAGTATAGAGGCTGTAGTAGTCAGTAACACTATAGAGGCTGTCCTAGCCTATCACTATAGAGGCTGTAGTAGTCAGTAACTCTATAGAGGCTGTCCTAGCCTATCACTATAGAGGCTGTAGTAGTCAGTAACACTTCTCTACAGTAACACATATCCCTCTACCTTACTAAGACTCTATCCCTCTGATATACCTTACTAAGACTATCTGTCCCTCTGATATACCTTACTAAGACTCTCTATCCCTCTGATATACCTTACTAAGACTCTCTATCCCTCTGATATACCTTACTAAGACTCTATATCCCTCTGATATACCTTACTAAGACTCTCCGTCCCTTTGATATACCTTACTAAGACTCTCTGTCCCTCTGATATACCTTACTAAGACTATCCCTTTGATATACCTTACTAAGACTCTCTATCCCTCTGATATACCTTACTAAGACTATATCCCTCTACCTTACTAAGACTATCCCTCTACCTTACTAAGACTATAACCATCTCATATACTTTACTAAGACTGGGCGGTATACCGGGGTATTTGGAAATAGCCACAGGATCGATTTTCAATATTGTAAATACCGTTTGGACTATTTGAAGTTTTTTTATAATACATTTTAATATTTGTAGCTACTTAATTAAGTAAATACCTGCAGTCAACTTGTGCTATGCCTTAGAAGATCAAGCATATCACGTTCATTTCACTGGTCACCATGTTTGTTATTATGAAGTTTAGCGGTAATCCCCAGTCACGTGGAGTTTGTTTACATGCAAACAACGGCAAGTGACTGGAGCTTTGTGATTCAACCACTATCGTGCAGCATGCGCCAGGGGATCCAGTTACAGTATGGAATTCACAACTACATTTTTGCCAGCTAGATATCTTAGACTATTATGTTAACAGTCTAAAATGTGCTATATGCTCTGCAGTTGTGCATTTGGTTTGCTAATTTATTAGTTTGTTGGCTATCTAGCTATGTGGTTAGCTTCTTTCAAAATCAAGCCTCGCTTGGTAACAGCAGAGAATCCTCCTGGTTCAAGAGCCTTGCTGGCGAGTATTTGTTTTGTGCAGCAAACTGTATGTGTAGCATTGTTAAGTTACTTGTATAGTTTAGCTCAGAGACTGTAGAAAATTATTTGCAATGCGCTCGTTAGCACTCTCTATGGGATTTTACTTGAACTTGTTAGCATTGCTAACCATCAGATTACAGAGCCTCAGTGGGGTGTTCAGTGCCGGTATTACCGAATATCCCGGTATGGCACAAGGTCGGTATGAAACAACCACGATATTGTAGTAGTGACTTCTATGGTAGTGAAGCCCTCAGTCATCAGGATATTCATCCCATTACCACCATCCCCGATCCTTACATCCCACCTCAAGATATAACTTTAAAAGCTTATCAGAAATCTAGGGAAAGTCATCTAGGGAAAGTCATGGTACGGGACTGGATCTTGGTACGGGACTGGATCTTTGGGCACGGGACTGGATCTTTGGGCACGGGCCTGGATCTTTGGGTACGGCCTGGATCTTGGTACGGGACTGGATCTTGGTACGGGACTGGATCATTGAGTACGTCCCAAATGGCACACTATTTCCTCTATACTGCACTACCGGTCCTGGTCAAAAGCAGTGCACTATGGGACACAGTCTTAACCAACCAACCTTATTACAGGAGCTGAGTCACTGGCGTAATGGGGCTCTCTCATACCGTCCCTGGGAGGGTGCGTCACTTGAGTGGGTTGAGTCACTGATGTGATCTTCCTGTCTGAGTTGGCGCCCCTGGGTTGTGCCGTGGCGAGATCTTTGTGGGCTATACTGGCCTTGTCTCAGGATGGTAAGTTGGTGGTTGAAGATATCCTCTAGTGGTGTGCTTTGGCAAAGTGGGTGGGGTTATATCCTTCCTGTTTAGCCTGGCCGGGGGTGTCCTCGGATGGGGCCACAGTGTCTCCTGACCCTCCTGTCTCAGCCTCCAGTATTTATGCTGCAGTAGTGTATGTGTTGGGGGCTAGGGTCAGTTTGTTATATCTGAGTACTTCTCCTGTCCTATTCGGTGTCCTGTGTGAATTTAAGTGTGCCCTCTCTAATTCTCTCTCTAATTCTCTCTTTATGCCTCAGGAAAACCTGACATGATGACTCCTTGCTGTCCCCAGTCCACCTGGGTCGCGTGCTGCTGCTCCAGTTTCAACTGTTCTGCCTTATTATTATTCGACCATGCTGGTCATTTATGAACATTTGAACATCTTGGCCATGTTCTGTTATAATCTCTACCTGGCACAGCCAGAAGAGGACTGGCCACCCCACATAGCCTGGTTCCTCTCTAGGTTTCTTCCAAGGTTTTGGCCTTTCTAGGGAGTTTTTCCTAGCTACGGTGCTTCTACACCTGCATTGCTTGCTGTTTGTGGTTTTAGGCTGTGTTTCTGTACAGCACTTTGAGATATCAGCTGATGTACGAAGGGCTATATAAATAAATTTGATTTGATGACAGAGGAGGTGGTTAGTCTCAGAGATTTAAAACACTGTTCAGTCTCCGGGTGGCTGCTGCTTCTCAAATGCTAATTGAGCATGTAATGATTAGTGGTGTGTGTTTCTC